>NC_140704.1:111160000-111292500 GCF_050655825.1 Lonchura striata | reverse complement strand
CCCGGCCCGCCTCCCTCCGTCCCTCCATCCATCCCTCCATCCATCCCTCCCTCCCTCCGCGGCCGCGGGCGGCGGCACCGCAGCCGCCCGCCCCGCCAGCAGCGCTGCTTTTTAAAACAAACGATACACAAGTTGCGGGCTTCCTCCCCACACCCTCCTCCTTCCCGCCCCGCTCGGCTCCCGGCCCCGCTCCGGTCCGGTCCCGGCGGGCGGGCGAGGGAAGTTTCGGGGCGGCGGGCGGGGGTGGGGCGGCCGAAGTTCCCGGCGCGGGGCCGGAGTTGGGGCTGTGCAGGAATGTGGCGCCGGCTGTCACGTGAAGCGGCCCCTCGCCGCCCGGGGGGACTTGTGTGAGGGGCGGCGGCGGGGGGGGTTAAATAAATAAGCCCGCGCCTAAATACATAGTTAGGGGGCGCGGGAGGGGGTGCGGGGGTGGTGCTGGGGGGAGCGCACCCCGCTAGCCCCAAGTCGCAGGGACTCGTCCCGGACCCCCGGAGGAGGCGGGGGAAAGCCCGGGACCCGGAGGAGGACAAAGGGCGGCTTGTGCGGCTGTGGAGGAGCCGGCCGCGTCCCGGCCCGGGCGCCCCCTCCTCCCCCGGCGGGCCCCTCGCCGCCGCCCCTCCGCCCGCCGCGGCGCGGAGCGGAGCGGAGCGTCTCCCGCCCGCCCGCGCCCCCCGAGGAGCGGGCAGCCTCGGCCGCCCCCCCGCTCCCCTTAGGAGCCGGTGGCCGCCCCCCGAGGAGCCGGGAGCCGCTGGGCGGGCAGGGGCTTCTCCCCGCCGGCGAGCGGGGAAGGCGGCTGAGGGTGGCTGTCACCTCAAATAAACATCTCTGGATGGGCGCGCTCCTCCCGGGCCGGTCTGTACAGTGCAGTGAAGTTGAATAAAGCCTGGGTGGCGTCAGGTCAGAACATCTATAAGTTGTCTACTTTTGGGGGGTAGGGGTGCGAAGGGGGGAAGGGGGGCGAGGGGGAAAGCAAACGGAGCTGGGAGCGACCGGCGGGCCCGCGGGGCTGCCGGCGGTGCAGGGCGCGGAGCCCGGCCAGCCCCGGCCGGGAGGTGACCCGAGCCGAGCCGCGCCGCGGCGGGCGGCAGGCCTCGTTTCCTGCCCGGCTGGGCTGGCGAACACCAGGATTTCAGTGCCTGGAAACCAGCGCAGTTTCACAGTTAGAAAGCAGGAGCGGGGTCTGCTTTTATGGACTTGCACAAGGAGGACCTGGCAAAAAACTGCTCTCCCTTCCCTTGAAACAACTCTTTCCAGGAGTTCCCCTTTCAAAGTCTTCTTGTTGACTTCAATGAGCTTTAGAGCAGGCTTTTTTCTTTTCTTTCCTTTTCTTTTCTTTTCTTTCTTTCTTTCTTTTTTTTTTTTTTTTTTTTTTTTGACTCTCCAGATACTTTAGAAAGGAATAAAGGGTGCCTTGAATTTACTGCTTTACCTGCTGATGCCGTCTTTATCTAGTTTACCGAAGTTTGTGCAGTTCAGTGGCGCTTTTGTTTGGCATCTTATGAAGAACAAACGAGCTGCTCTTCCCTTTACCTTTTAAAAATGATACCACAATGAAAGTTCTGTTGCTTGGGCGCACGCTTATATTCCGAGCTTCCCAGGGAGGATTTATTTATGTGCGCATAAGAGTTTTAGAGCCTGTAGGAGAGCGACCAATTAGCCATGTTTGCAAAAAGGTGCAGGAAAACTTTAACTGAGGGGTAGTCTTAGACCTCCAAGTATTTAAGTGCAAAGGAATAAAGGTTCAGAATTAATTGGCAAATAGAGGAAATTGTTCTCCTGTTAGACATTGGGTATGTTTCACTAGTGGTGATTTGTTACATGTATTACAGAGAGAAGTTTTGTTTCAAATATCTTCCTCTAAACATCACGCTTAATTTAAAAGAAAATACACAGCTTCCATTTTATGTGAAGGTGTGGGCTTTGCCTTTCTTAGGCACCAGTTAGTTGCCAGAGAATACCTAAAATGAGAAAAAAGCAACATTGTATGTTTCAGATGGAGTAGCTTGGATTTGCTGACAATAAACTACTGACTTGAGAAAACCACTTAATGTTCAGGATGGAGATGATAGAGATTTCTTTGCAGAGTCTTATTTACTATTTTTCAACTAAAACCAGGCAGTAAATCAATCATCATCTGTAATTATTGCTGCAGTAATTACCTTTGGGGAGTAGGTTATCATTCTTGGTGGCCTTTGTTCAAATATCTCTTTCATTTTCCCTGTTTTATTTTTCTTGAATCATGTCAGTTTCTGAGTGGATTAATAGTATTCTGAAAGCAGTCCGATTGTGAGTTTTCTGAAAGGGCTAATAATGCGATTCATCTAAGGAGCTGAAAGATGCTTGCATAGACTAGCATTTAAATTCATGGATCAGAGTTTGCCCATCAATTATTACATCTTCATTTTTAGTGAACAAACAAAAGCTCTAAGTAATGTTGCAAGGAGAATTTCAACTGTACCTCCAGTGCAGCGCTTATTTAAATTCCTGATTTCTTAAGTATTACTGATTTAGTCAGTACAAAATGTAGTTCTACAGATAAAAATAAACAGTATTTTAAATAGCTTATTTGAGAAACTATTCTTTGAATGTATGTAAATGAGTTATTTAAACTCATGAGTGCTGTTTTACATCTAAATAAAATCTGGAGTTACACATTACATTTCCAATTTGTCATGTACTTAGCAACCCTTTCTGGGGGGAAGATATAAGAGATATTTTTGATATGTCTGTCACTTTTGATAACTTAATTTGAAACTTATATCTTAGGGGAATACTGATACAAGGCAGGTAAATACATTAAAACAAAATGACAATTGAGTTTTTCATATTGAATGCACGAAACTAATGTTCATCTGAAAATGGTGGGTGTTAAGAACTAGCTAATGACTAAATTTCTTATATTTCTTGAAAATACACTTTTTTCAATTACCCTGGTTTCTGCTTACATTCCTTTTATATTTTTTTCTCTCTTTCCTTCCTTTTTTTGTTTTTCTTTTTCCCTGTTTTGGTTTCTTGCCAACTTTGGTCTGACTGTCCCCTAGCACTTGGTGAAGATTGCATCTCAGCCTTGGACCAAGGGAAAAAAAAATAGGCATGGCTAACATTAGATAAGCCCCTTATAATTTAAGAATAGTAAAATCTTCTTTCTGAGGAAAAATAAGATTTAATTATTTTCTGTGACAAACACAGTTTTACAAATACACTGCAGGTTTATGGCAAAAAAAAAAGTCTCAAAAGGAAAGTAAATGACAGCTTGTTGAGAAACTGCAATTTGAATATCTTATTTTACTTTAGGAAGGAGGAATTAAAGTTCAACTGACGGGTGCTTTAAGGCAGGGGAAGGATCAGTTACAACAAACTCATCAGTCCTGACCTATATTTCATTCTACTGATTAATTTATCCCATTTCCTTGGCTAGTTTCTGAAAAAAAAAATCTATTAAGTATCATTGACTTGATCAAAATCACCTAATGTGTTTGGTGAGGAAGAGAGGGAGGATAGCTGGAGAAAAGCAGGTGGGGAAAGAGAAGTCAGAGATACGATACTCGTGTACAAGCCCCAAAAGAGGCACTGTGCAAATGAAAGGTATCAAAGAAAAGCAATTGTTATGTATCCTTAAACTCCTGACATGCAGGGGCAGAGCCATTCCCGAAGTAAAACTATGGTAGAGCCCCCTGTGATGAAAAAGCAAGGGAGGGGGGGCAGAGTAGTTCTTGTATGTTGTTTAACTTGGCCATTATGAGTTGTAAACCTTTTTTTGTGACTTGGCATGCTTTGGAGATATCACACTTGGGTTACTGACTGCCTTCCCCCCCTCCTCCTTCCTTTCTGGTTTATGGGGTTTTACTTTTAGGAGGGTTTGAGGTTTTTTTCCTTTGCTCTTACTACCAGCTTTTGATGAGAAAGTTTGTTTAGGAAATATGTCACAAAAATACAATCACGTGCAAAGAAAACTAGGTATTCTTTATACAAAACTGAATGCAGATGTAGTTTTACTAAATGTTAAACACAGGTTTCTCTAAGCTAAAGCCAGGAAATATTCATTACTACGTTCAAAGCCACCCATGAAAAATCACTGAAATGGTAGTTGTTAGATAAGCTAGTACAAGGAAAGTAGTACAGCCTCATGTGTTTAATAGAAGTGCTGATCTCTGATTTCTTTTTGTGGGAAAAAAACTAAACAATCTGTGGTTTTACTTCAAAGTAAATTTTTACTCAATGCAGTTTTGCGTCCTACATGCCAAAATAAAATTACTAAATGTTAGTTCCTAGAAAGATGAGCGGGATACATTTCTTAGTTGTATTTTACATACCCATGCTCTGCTTAAAGGAGGCTTGAAATATATTGCCAAGCCCAGAACATCTCTTGAAGCTGTTCCCTGTTTTTGAGGAAACCTAGGTAATCTGTCCATCTTGAACGAATTTACAACTGCAGATCAATTCATGCAGAGTATCGGTGGACTGAGTAAATGTATCTGTGTTTTAATGGGACCTCTTTCCTCAGCACAGATTCCAAGTGAAAGGATGTTTCTCATGCAGAGGTGCAGGCTATGTGGTACCAAGGAAGGTAGAATAGTAATGGATTAAAAGAAAAATGTTACAAACCAGCAGCAACAGTTCAGAGAGAATTTGACATTCGGATCCCCTTCCAACAGTAGTCTTTACATTTCTCTGTATCTGTCAACTCTTTGAATGTCTGTTTGCAGCCCCAGCCCTCCCTGCCTTCCAAATTGCATGGACTAGACTGAAAAGTCATGGGATTGTCTGCTGATTAGTCTATAATCAATCCAGCATAAACAAAAACAACAATTAGTATTGGCATTATTTCTGTGAACTTGACTTAAAGTTTCAGTATTGTTGGTCCAAAGAACCTTTTCTGAACGGGCTGTTTTCACAAACTGTGTTATTTTGGCATCATCATTTTATAGGGAGGGAACAAAAAATTCATGAGATTCCATTTGGCCTGAAAAGCAAAAACATCTGCTTGATGCATGAGTAAATTGCTGGCTTGTATTTGGCCATCCAAAAAAGGGCAAAAATTAAGATACCGAACATAAAAGAGTACATGAAAAAAAAAAGAAAAAAAAGAAATTACAAAGAGGATTTAAGATTAGCATCATTTTATAATACAGGCTATTTATAGTGTTCTCTTTTGGACTTGACAAAGCATGCCTTTATGTATTAAAGAAATCCGTAACAACAAAAACCATCCCTAACCTTTAGTAATATTCATTGACTTTGGCAATGCATATTGATAGTCTTGATTATCTGCAGGATTACAGTAATGTTGCCCAGTCATTTCTGTGGCCAGCATGAGTTATACTGACCATCATTGTCTGCTGCTTGGGGTTAGGCAAGATTAGAAGTGAGCATCTAAACAGCTACTGGCTGTACTGCTAGTTTCCACAAAGGTGAAACCTTGCGACAAAGATAATATTAAGAGGTTTAGTAAGGCTGCCAATGTGTTTGGATTGGTTTGATTTTGTTTTCCTGAGTTGCTGTTAACTTGTGCAACAAGGGAAGCTGTCAGTATGGAGTCACTTATCTAACATGTGTAAGATAACATTACCCACCATGATCTAAGATCTCTTGAAAGGCTTTATGTTTCCCTATAATTCATTCTGTCTAATTTGCAGCTGGTTTAATAGCTCTCAATTCTTTGTTCTGAAACACGATTCAATATTTTCAAACTTTTGCATTTTGAAAAAAAATCTTCCTTTTGGATAACTGTGTGTGAGGAAAAGATTCAGAAAAACCATTAACATTTTATGTAGACCATATGGATTCCCTATTTTTTTGTGTAAAAGAATTAAAATATGATAATTGGAAGGTTTTTATAGATTGATTAAAATACAGTGTAACTTCCGCTACCCTAAAACAACCTCCTAGAGTCTTTTCCTAGACATGTTTTATAGTTTCCATTGGTTTCTGTAGGGCTGCCTGAACTCAGAATCAGTCCCAGTCAGGGGTTGGGAAAATGCATTATTTCACTTAAATCAGAACTGTGGCATATACGTGTACATATATGTATATATATATATATATATATATATATATATATATATATATATATATATATATATATATAAATATTTCCCTGAAGGGACAACACCTAGATCTACAAAGAATTAGTTCTATTTGGTGCTGTGAAAATGTGCATGTCTGTTTTCAAATACATTTTGCAGAGTGTTACTACAAAGCATTAAAGTTTTCCAGTTGCTGTCTCTATAAAAGTTGGACAGCACAAGAGAGGCTTTTAAATACTTTAAAATCGTAATGTAACATTTGGCATAGGACTCTGACAAAAGATGGATGTACAAAGACCAAAAGAGGTGGTGAGGTTTGTTTTTGTTTTAAAATTAGACAACTTGGGTTCTATTTCACCTCAAGTATGAGTAATTATGCTAGTTTAGCAATTATTAGAGATGAAAGAAATTCTGTTAGATATGAGTCTCCAAAACTTCAGTAGCTTTAGTTTTAGCCAGGATAATGATCAAGGAGTAGTTAGCCATTTGTCTAGGGACTATTCTGTAGCAAAAAAGATAGGGCTGATCTTGGGGGTATCCTTATTACAACATGTTATAATTAACATTTTCATTCAGCCCTCCTACATTCCAAAAAAATCTGCTTTTTTTTTTCTGTGCACACAGTAGTAAGACTGCACAAAATTGCTCTCTTCCAATGAAGTTTTGAACCAGGACAGTTTTGTCCATGTTTAGAATATTAGTTAACAGTGGTCACGAGCTTTTTTCCCCCATTTCATATTCCTTTGGTTTCATAAACATTTTTTCCCCTCTCTATACTGCATAATTATTAAGAGAAAAGATATAGAAGACATTCCCCCCCCTCCTTTTTAGGATTTAATCTAAGTTAAACATGTCCTTCTGGGCTGTGCACATTTGGGTTTTAGATTTTCCTTTAGCTAGGGTGATGCTGTGCCTGCCATACTGCAACTGTTCTTTGTACAGTTGAATCCGTAGAATATCTACCAGAAGGGTTGTAGGGCTGTTACTTACCAATTCTGCACAATTCAAACCCAATGAAATTTTAGAAATTTTGGGGCCTTGTTTTCATTGTGATCACCCTCTTTTTTTTTTTTTTTTTTTTTTTTTTTTTCTCCTTTTTTTTTTTTTTGTTGCTGTGTCATGGGAGTAAGGCAGAGGAGTGGTTTTTCAGTGAGTGATTCGTCTGATACTTTCACTTTTAAATGTAGGTGCAATTAGGTGACATTTTTCTTTGGAAGAGGAGGGATTCTAGTCCTTCAAGATTTCTATCTATCTATCTATCTATCTATCTATCTATCTATCTATCTATCTATCTCAGTATAGTGACATTCCCCTCCTTCTTTATTTAATGTGATATGGGATTACTATAGTTCTTGAAAAATGCAATATCAGTAACTAGCTAGCCTTCTTACAAATTTGGCAGTGCTAGTCCTTCGTTAGACAGCTGGCTGAAGCACAACATCTTTTTGTCCTGAGGAAAAATGGATGGGATGTTGATAGTGAGGATTCTAATGTTTTCTTTCTGCCTCAAATCCATGTTTTGGAGAGCTTATTCTCTCATGCAGAGGCAATAACCTGGAGCATGAATTTTGTCCTTACCTTACACAAAGGCAAAGCCACTCTCCAGTTGCTCACAGAGATGCTCAGTGTTCCACACAAATGTGGAAAAGCTAGAGCACTTCTATATCTAAATGTCCTGGTTGACTGTAAAATAGACTGCTTTTGTGCACAGTCCCTGAAACCTGTTGTACCCTTACTATTTTTATGTTGTGTTTTGCTGGAAAAATATATTTCAAAGAATGAATTCCTTGATAATTGATTTTCTAGTTTCATTTTTCTGTTGTTCACTCTTTTGGTAACATATCAAGTTCAACTTCCATTATTGATTCATTCATTTTTCTGAAGGAAGCTTTAAAAACAAAAAATAAAATAACTGCTCTGTTTCTGGACTGGATGATGTGATATAGTGAGGCAGTGTCCAGGCTATGCTTTAATCAACAAAAACTTTCTCTGGCACTGAATTATGATGGCTGGGTTTTTTTTTTTTTTCCAGACAGAGGCAAGCGACTTTCTAACTTTTGACAGTGGCAGAAGGAAGGAGGAGGGGGTGGGGAAGTTAATTATTTTCCACCTCCAAAGAATACAATTGTGAGGAAGGAACTTTCTGATTCACTGGTTCCAGGACAACAGGATGTCAAGATCCATGCCTGATGTAACGTTTTCACTCTGAAGATGGGAGGAGGAAATGGGTTTGTATTGGCCTCTGTGTGCAGCCACTGACTGGGAAGGGATTGTGTTACGTGACTTATAAAGTGCTAGAACACAGGAAGAGATTTGGTTTGCAATTTCTGGTGAATCTGTTGAGTAGGACACTTGCTTGTCAGATGAAAATGTAAATCAATGAAGAAAGGTCAGAAATCTTTAAGGGAAAAAAGAGGTTTTTTTAAAAAAGGAGGCTTGCATACTGCAAGATGTTGAGTGCTTAGATGCTGTGCTGCTTAGTTTGTAGTTGCCTAGTGGAATAGTCACCTTGCACCAAACTATTGGATTCTTTATACAGCTCACAGGTACTTAGGGGTTTATGAATGTTGTTGAGTAGAAATTATTTCAAGGAACAGTAGGAAAAACTTGGAAATAATAACGTGTCTTAGCTCTTCCCCTATTCTAGATGTGGGTATCTTAGTGCAACAGGGCATAGCAGTCACTTACCTGACTCAGGTTTTGGAGATAAAGATAAAATTTCTTTCCTCCTAGGCTAGAAAGAATTGAGGTGGTGTGCTGCTGCTCTTCCTCTCTCCTTTGCTGAAGAGGGAAAAATCCTTGCTCTGCTGGGATGTGAGAGGCAGTAGTTCTGTTTTGTGCTTTGTCTAAAAGTGTTTTATCTATATCTCACAGGGAGGACATCAGTCATTACACAGCAACTTACTGTCTTATAAGTGTGAGTTGCCCTGTTATTTTTGTCAATGCCGTTCCCCTTTTCAAGAGTCTAATTATTCTTTGGACAAGAGGATGAAAAAGAGTAGGAGACTTAGGGCTCTAATTGCTTGAGTACCTTGAAGAAAAGGGGGAGACCTGCATCCTGGTCTGCCACGTACTTTCTGCTACTTCTGATGAAGTATTTTGGTGCAACTAGAATTAGATTCCACTTATCCCACTTCCTGTGGCAGTGCCCCAGCCACAGGGATAAAAAAATATCATGCTAATTCTTCTTGTTTCTTGTTCAGTGAATATTGTAGATGAAGTATGGTAGCTTCAACAGCAATGAAGGAATGCACATCAAGTCTGAGGGTAAGTGTTCTTTGTTAGGAAGCTTATGACATGAGTACAAATCCTTCTGATAGAAGAGAAAGTTCAGCTGGTGCCACCCACCCCCTGGGTGAGTGATCTAACCAGTGGATGTGAGCAAGAGGGGAAAAGAAAGATGTATTTCAACCCACATATTTTCTGCCACTGTTTTATAGCAACCAGGGAAGGTTATATGAACTCTCAAGAACCAGCCCATAAGGCTGCATCCAAATCCATGGCAGGCAGGAGAATACTCAATCACTCACTATCCAGCTGTGGTGGGGCTTCAGTTTGATTTCAGCACTGAGAAAACCCTGATGGTAAAACCAAAGGTACGGCCTGACCTCAGTGGCATCTGAACAGAACTGCTGACAATTGAGATGCAGCCTCCCCTCACTAGTTTTTTGGCTTCTAAGCTCCTTTGTGGATATAGACCAGATTGCTGTTCTACATGATAGAAAGTCATCTAGAATAGAGTAGACAGTCTGAAGGACCAAAAATTAACTTATAAAACCCTAGTATAGAATAGGAAATCTCTGATAAATTAGGGATATCTCAGTTGAAAGGAGGTAGGTGTTTGGTTTGGTTTGGTTTTTATTGACTCAGATAAATGTATGTCTTTAGGTAATAGAGCTACAGCATGAAGCTGTATTTCAGTTTGGTATTGGAACAATGTCAGACAGCCCAAAGTCCTCAATGTAAGTGTCCCATTTTAGGCACATAAATAAATGATTTAAATTTCAGAGGGTAGGATCATCTACAGTAACCTTTACTGTAAGTCTTCATAGTCCTTCTTTATATCACCTGTCTTCAGACTTGTGTCATGTTGGTTACTTTGAGGTTCTATGATCCATACATCAGTTTGATTCCAATTGCTCTCTCTTGCTGGGTTTAGACTTTTGTAGAAAGTGTTTAATGAATTTCCTTTTTCTAAGCACAGTTGAAAATACAGTCTGTAGAAGCACCAGGAATTTGTATTTGTCTTGTTGAGTAAGAAAGCTGAGGTGATACAGAGCTTCAAGACACTGAGGGGAATAACTCTGAATGTGTTCATGTTAAGTACTGGATTTAGTAATTAGGGTTAAAATTTATCTTAGCCTCCTAAATTCTGTCTTCCCCAAAATGGACTGGCTGCCCACAGCACATTGTCAGGGATGGTGGTGGAGCACTCAGTCTAGGACAGGCAAGACAGCTGAAAGTCCTGACTTTGGTACTAAGAACTGTGTCCTTCTAACT
Organism: Lonchura striata; assembly: GCF_050655825.1. Lineage (NCBI taxonomy): Eukaryota > Metazoa > Chordata > Aves > Passeriformes > Estrildidae > Lonchura > Lonchura striata. The sequence goes on along the minus strand of NC_140704.1, from coordinate 111,281,974 downwards.
TTGCTAATTCTCGCCTTGGTCCTCAATTTGACTCTGAGATCTATTATAATCTGTTACGTTGCATGGTAGAGAGTCTTAGGGATGACTGAAATTTACTTGAGGTTTATAAAAAGCTCTAAGATTCTTTGGAGAAAAGTACTTTTTATAATACAACCTTATTAGTTTACTTAACAATGGAAATATGAGTATATGTATATGTGGTTTAACCTTTTAAAAGGATGCATGGTTATGGAGGCAAAGTTAGAATTTCATACACGATTAATTAATCTATTACCTCAGCTATCCCGAGAAGGATATCTTCCCTCCCCCTACCCAGCTTTGGGGTTTAGAATTATGCCTCTGCTGCTGGAAAGAGCATCTTATGCCTTTTCTGCACACACTGTTATGTAAAACTGGACGTCTTTAGGCTGTCACATTTGGATACTGTCATCTTTGAGATCAAGTGTTGGAAGAATATCCAAAGGATTTCTTAAGCATAATTTCTTTCCACTTAAGTATATTTATTACTTTTATGTTTATGTGCTGCCTAGGAAAAGACTTTATTTTAGCATAAGAATAATATTTTCCAACCACTGCAGTTTAATTGGGAACTCCTAATTCAGTCATTCTACAAGAAGAACATTAGGGGGAAAGAAAACAAGCTCAGTGTTGGGACAGACTAAAGAGAGGAGTGAAGAATATGAGTGCTGTGAGGGAGTTTGTCTTCTGGAAAAAGCAAATGCAAGAGGAAAGAATGCTTTATATAACAGGAATCTTTTAAGGAAAATAATTTCCAATGTCAAGAGGATATTGTTACCATGCTGGGGGGAATAGAAATAGGAAAAGGGATATGTCACAGCACAAAGGAAAACAAATCAGCCATATACATATTCATGCATATGATTAATTGGACTTTTGTAAAGTTGTAGCTACACACAGGACTGATTTTCAATAGAGTTCTGGAATGTAGATATTTGAAATGTTAATATGCCAATGGATTTCTTTTTCCAATTCTTCCAACACTAAAGTCATTGGGAGGATTTACATTTGACAGTCAGATTAGTAATCTGGCTAGTAGCTGATAGACATGAGTTGATGCTAGATGAATCTGGTCAGAAAACAAGACTTTCTTATTAGCTCTAAACTTTTACGAATGTTAGTTATCTTAAAGGCCATTATGAATAATTCTGAAATGTTTGCTGAATTCCAGAAGTCACCCATTGAATAGCTGCTCTTGTGTGCCACAGTCAGGTGTGAAATCCTGTGCTGGCCTGTGTCAGCCAGAAGGGTTTGAAAGGTGAATCTTAGACACCAGTGGTACCTAGAGAGAGAAGAATGCCGAGGAAGGTGAAGCTTCAGCAGTAGATTCATTGACGCGTGATCCTGAATTTAATACTTCTCTGTAACTTCTTTAATTTCAATTTTGTATCCTGACTGAATCCTTGTGGAGACGTATTTCCACAGCATGTTATTGCAAAGTGTGAAACATCTTTAGAATCCATTGACTTTAATAGAGCTAGAGGATACTCAACGTCCCCTGCAACTGGCTCTTAAATTTGCCTTCTGCTATATGATTAATCTGTCTGCTCATACTTAATATCTACCTGTAGATGGTGGCAGTATGAATGTCCTCTTGGTTTTTATGTGGCCACGAGGAGTAGCAGAGAGATACTTCCAGAAATTACAGTAATTTGTAGATACTGAAATAATGGCACACACGTTTTATTTCTGTTCTGTCTCAGTAACTCAGTAAATTGTGTATTGATTATGCTAATACAGCTAGTGTCTCTATTACTTGTCTGCAGAAATTATTCAAACATGTAGATTGAAGATGCACTTGGCAAAGTTACCATCCTAAGAAAAAGGCTTTTGTGCAAAGATGGCTTTAAATTGAATTACTAATCATATGCTAATGGAAGTTTATAGATCAAGTATTGAATTGTACAAAATGTAAAGTGCAAGGTAAAAATATGTATTCTAAACTTCCTATCCTGACAGTCTTAGTTGCTACATTAGGTTTATTTTCACATCTCTCAAGGAATATGTTTTATGAAGGGATAAATCAATAGCAATCTATTTTTATAGTTTATTTTGGGATATGTAGCTTCTCCTGCTTTGTTTACCAAGCTGAATAGAGGCTCAGGCATTTGGGGCAGTTATTTTTTTTCTTTTTCAAAATTTATTAATCTACCTAGACTAGAAGAAAACCAACTTTTTTCAATTATCTTTTGCTTTTATTTTATTATGGTTTGTAGTAGGTCAGAAACCATAAATCTTGGCCAGAGTTCTCCAAAAGGCTTCCCCTTCAGTGCAAGTATAATTTTCCACAATTCTAATTTTATCCATTTCTTTTCTGTACAAGTTTTTTCCAGGCATCAACCAGAAATTACTTGTGCTCTTCTTTAGGGTGCTAAATCTACAGATTAACTTTTCAGAGGAGGGGAATCCTGCTTACTCTGTAGGATATGAATGAAATTTTGCAAGCTAGAAAATCTGTATATATTTTGTAGCAACTTTAGAAAGCAATCTCCCTCCTTTATGATCTAACCATGACCATCACAGACTAAGCACAAGGGGTGAAATCCTCATTGATCAGCAGGTGTTGCTGTAGAGCAATCAGGAACTTAATTCTAAATTTAGGACCTCTATCAAAATTCCCACAGATTTTCCTCATTGTCTGTCCTTGATGGTTCTACTTGATTTGTTGCATTGGTTGTTTGATTTGTTTTCTTTTGGTTTGTTTTTGTTTAAGCTTTTGGGGGTTTTGTTTGTTTATTTATTATTTCTTTAAAAAGGAATAGCAATAGCTGGTCTCAATGTTGATTGTCAGCAGCCTAAGCATGAAATGTGCTCTGAACTGAAACCAGTATTTGCCTTGGACACTGGCTGTACCAAAGCTGAAATATCCTAACTTTTCACATGGATACAGCTTCAGTTTAGAGATACGTTTTTTTTTAAATAAAATTTTAAAAACTGTTATCTGTCCAACCCACAGATTTTATAATGGGAGATAGAACTGACATGTTGAATTTCTTTTTTCCCTTACTGATATATTTTTAAATTGCTCTCAAGAAGTTTGGTGCCACAGTTGTAGTGATCTACTCTTGTTTTGAAATTTTATTACTTGGGGTTCCTCTTTCTGTTTCTCAGAAGTTGTCCTGAGAAAATGGGTAGTAGGAAATTATCAATTGTTGTTTTAAGGAACAGATGAGTCAACTGAGAAATATTACTACAGCTTACAAAACAGGTGACCCGTGGTCATAAAAATGTAGTTGTAGGGACAAGGAATATTATTGCTTTAGTGACAACATGTATCTAGAAGTTCTGTTCAGCCATAAGGTCACGTATTCATACTGGATTGATAATGTAATATTCTGCTTTCCTGAGGCCTCTCCTTCACTGGTATTCTGGCCTCATTACACAGGATTAATTTTATCTTATGCTAGGATGTGGTATATGCTATAATGGAGGTGACATCTCTGTGTGCAATTACAGTTGTAGGGATATCAATAATTTTGATGTTTGAATTAATAATATTGCATACATGCTACTCTTTTACTTGCATACCATCCTTGTTCATTTTTTACATGCCACGCTCGTGCTAGAAAAAGTGTTTTGGTTTGCAAAATTTAAATCATCCCTTTGTATAGATTCTGTTCAAAGGTGTCTTCCTCTTCTGAAAGAAAACATTGTAGTTAATATTTGAAGGAGGTTAACATTGGTTTCTTGTCATTCTACCTTTCTTAGTTGAGTTTAACAGTGGCCTGAGAGCACTGAAGTTTTCAGAATCTGTTTGTGAAAAGGTGTTAAGTGCTAATGGAGAGCTTATCTGATGCTACCAGCTGTAGCCTACTTAATGTAAGGAATGCCCTTGCAAGTTGGAGGAAGGAACTAACTTAATGCAAAGAAAAATAAGATGCATTTTGTAGGTGACTCGCTAATTCAGTGGGTTCTGTAGAATCACTTTCTTTTTCTTTTTACCATTTTCCCCCCTAAATATGGTTTTATTTTTCCTGACAAATATGTCAGTCTAATTGACTATTATTGAAAAGTCTGTGCCATTGCCTGTTGTGATCTACTTGTTTCTGCTGTGACTGAGAATCCTTAAAGGCATCAGCAAAAGTTTAGAAAAATGCTAACCATAATGCTACCTGCTTTTATACTTGTTTTCTTTTTTAAGTGCAATAAAGACTTAGTGGTCAGCCTTTGTTGAAAGCAAGCCTCAGCTCTCACAGAATTTTCAGATCCCAAAATAGCAGGGAAGTTGTAAAATGTTTGTTTTCACAAGGCATACGCTGCCATGTTTTCATGGTACAAAATTGCATACCTGGAAACAATTAGTTAGGCAGCATCCATGTTTATTTTTTCCATTTTAGGAGCTAAAAATGTTTGGTGTACCTCTCAGTCAGCAATGTGAAGCTGAGTACATTTCACTGTGCAATCACATCTCAGGAGCAGTGAGAGATTCTGGTTCTGCAGCTGGTGGCAGTAGACATTGAGGACGGAACAGCAGAAAAAATTAACTCTTTCATTTTGGTATACACTTTAAAGTGGAGTTCTTGTTTACTTCTCAGCAGGTAGCCACTTGGGAATCAGTTATTGAAAAGTTCACGTTTGAAGACCTCAATTCCATCTTGAAAGTTAAGAAATGGTAGTGTTCTTAAACTGCTTTTTTGAACTGAAAAGGGACATTTATCATGGTTGAGGACAGCAGATACATCCACAACATTTAATAAGGCTGATCAGTAGGTAGCGATGATCAAAGTGAGTTTCCTCTTGAGGGATGGAAGAGTGGACTCATTTCAGTTTTAGAGCTCATTCTTAAGTACATTTTTTTGAAGTCCGTCAGCAGCTAATGATGGACATAAATAGGGTCATATTAGGCTGCTGCACAGGTTTTCCTGGGAATTTTGAGGGGGTCACAATAGATGGCATATATATTTTTTTAAAATTGTATACTAGTTTTATTCATTATTTTTCTTGCTTTATTAATGAAACTTACTTATCTGTGCTACCTTAAAGAAAAATCTTTCTATTTAGCTTAGTTTGCATTTGACCATGCGTTCCCCAAACCTCAGGTTTTTGTGAGCTTTTCCCACTGCTTTCTTTGTCTGACCGGATTCCTTCAGCTGTGAGGGTGCTGGGGTGACTGCTTCAGTGTAACAAAGAAAATCATACAGTATTATTACAGCTGAGGTACTGGTAACATTGTGGCTGCAAAACACAAGTTGAACTCATAAATTAGCTCATAAAATATATTTTGTGAAATACTGGACTGACTGCAGGGCTGGGGAAACTTTTATCAGATCTCTGTAGATGCGAAGAGTTTGCTTGCTAGCCACAGCTCTGGGATAGAGATATAGATTGTTTAGAGTCCTTCAGAGATTGTACTTGACTCTTTCTGATATATGCACTGTATTACAAGTTTCTGGTGTTCTAAGAGTGTCCTTATGAAAACTGGTGTTTTTTTTCTAGAAACTCAGATTTTAGAAACAACCAGTTGTATGAAGCCTTGGGGTTGGCGGAGGAGGAAAAGAGGTACCTGTGGAGTGTGTATATGTATCTCTTCTTTTGCATATATGTCTAGATTTATATGTGACCCCTAAGTGTTGCACTCTCTTGTCCCCAGAACCAGGAAAAATACCTCAAGTTTTTAGACTTTTAATTCAGTTGCATGATTATTTTTTGAGGTCTGAATTCTTGGGAGTGGAAATGCTGCAGAAGTGCAGTCTTTCCCCTTTCAGCTTTTTCCCCTGTGGAGGCAGAATGAATTCTTTTCTCTCTGCTGTTCTCTAACTCAAAGAACTCGGTCTTTGGGAGAATAAAAAGGAAATGGTTCTGCCTTTTAGCTCTTCCCTTACTTTTGCTTTGGGAGAGTCAATCTTACTTAGGCATCATATCAGAATGTAAGAGAACAGCGCTCTCTAATTTTTCAAAGTAGCAACAGAATGGCTCTTGTTAGGTTCACTCACCCAACAAGTTTTGAATAGTGAATCTGACAAGAATTGTATTGTTTTTAGTTCTACCGCTCTGGAAAGCTGTGAGCCAAGGGAAAGATGCTGGCATGGTATATACAGTAAAACAGCATGGGGTTAGTTCTCCTTTGCAAGGCTGTCTGCACTGCTGAGATGTTTGCTACTGAATATAGGATTATTACTATTTTTTAAAGCTTATGTGTGAACTAGCACACACACCTCTCCCATCTGCCAGGAGAAGGCTTTCTCTTATCTGTGTGGAGCAAGCAGAATCCTAAAGCCCATAATTGTTCTCTTATTTAGATCTGTAATCAAATACAGTAAAGTGCATTGAAGACAAATATCCCAGAGGAAATTTGATTTGTTTTTTTAAGACATGAAAAAGATTTGGTCACTCTGCTCTCAGATTTGTAGCTTCCATACAGCAATGTATTCTGTCTTGGTCTGGTCTACACTTTCGCACTTTGCAGTGCAGCTTTTCTTGCCTGTGTTGTGCAAGCATTGCTGGCTTTCAGAACTGAGGCTCATGTAAAGATACTTGAAACACTTCAGCTACCTACCTAACATCTTTTTTTGTTTGTTTTGTTTTTGTTTTGTTTACCTTTTTCTGACAGTAGAAGAAAATGAAACAGAGGACCATCAGGCAGGTGTGGGACACACAGCCGCACAGACTGGTAATGCTGAATTCCTTCATTAGTGCTTGCTTACCATTTGACAACAGTGTGAGGGATTTTGGTATTGGGGTGTTTTAGCAAAGCCTGCACTCTTCTTTCTCTGTCTCAGCTTAGAATGCATTCCTGGGGCTTACAATGGAAAATAACATTCCTCTCCCCTTACCTTTCAGTTTCTGACAATTAGAAATTCTGCCTTTGGTAGGTCAGCTGACTGAAAGTGAGATGCTTCTAAAGTACAGCATGCTTTTATTTTTTTCTTATTTCCTTTTTTGTTAAATTTAATCCTTCTCTACATTCCCATGTAACCACCCTCCCGTCCCCGTGTCTTCCCCCCGCCCCCCCCCCCCCCCCCCCCATTTCAGACAGGCTTTATTATTAATTTCATTTAAACTATTTCTGTATTTCTAAAACATGTGGATAGGGGTGATTTCTTTAAAGAATGTTTGTATAATTTCTTGACAGAGATTAATTAAGGGCTCTTTACTTTTAATAAGTGAGATTGGTTGGACAAAACTGTTGTTTGAGTCAGGATCACAGAGAAAAGTATTGTTAACAATCATGAAGAAATAATTGTTAATTCCCCAAAACAACAAGGGCTTCTTTATTCTCTAACATGGTTGGAGAAAGCAAGAAATAATTTGTTTCTGTCTTTGGTACTGGTTTCACAGAGTTTTATCTGAAGAGAAGGACCAACTCATCTGCATAGTCTTATTAATTCAGCTGAGGTCACCTTTTGGAGTAAGGGCTGGCTCCTTAAGGATATTCCTAGAAGGCTAGTCTTGTCTGAATACGTGTAGGTAATCTGTTTGAGAACAGTTGGAGTTATTCCTCTTATGAAGGTGAAGAATGCAGTTAATTTTTTCTTCAGCTTTATAATTTCTGTGTGTGTCCTGTGTGGGTTTGTGTTTGGTGCCTTTTATAGGTTCTAATGGCTTTGTGCATAAAGTAGATTGTTTGAAGAGAGTAAATAAAAGCGAGGGAGTTCTTTGCCTTTTTAATAGAAAATTTCTTCAGCTCTTTTCAGCGTACACGTGTCTCCATTTAACTATCTGCAAATTCTTGAACAAAGCAAACTTGTCCTGCTGTAGAAATGAAGTTGAAAAATAGGCAACTGCAAAACCAGAGATCAGTGTCAAGGGATGGTGGCTCATCTGCCTTTTTTTTTCTTAAAATATTTCTCAGGACTAGCATTGCTAGTTCTTTATTTACCATCATGTCCTGTGTTGTTCTCTGTTTCTTTCTAGGCAGGATTTGGCATTCTGTTTTTCTCCACAGCAAGAATGCAGTGCCAATATTAAAAACAAAAAACCTGATAGAGCAAGCAGTACAGAAGGCCTGCACTGTGTACACACTGCCAGAAGTTTTTATAGTAATACTTTGTATCTAAGCTCTGGCTCTAACCATTAAATGTGCTTTTTATAGAGTACCAAGTTATAATGTAGTGCAGCCACGGCATATTAATCTTACTGCAGAGATTTAATGAGGCAGTTGTTTTGCGATGGACACTATTGGGAGCAGAGAGCGACAGAGTTTTACTTTACCACTGAGCTGAAGAAATATTCCTTGCCTGGTAATAATTATAACCACATGATCTAAGTTTTCCTTTCTTTTGCCAGCACTTTTCCATGCAGAAGTGGCTTGGAAGGAGGTCTACTGCAAGGCAGTGAAATAGGTTGGAAAGGAGGCTGTTTTCTTGGTAGTTTGATGTTTTAGTTGGGATTATCTATGGATCCTTGCAGCATAGGCAGAAATATGTAAGATGAGTTTCAAGAATACAGACAGTCTTTGCCAGTCCACTGAGATGACTTTTAGATATTCATTACTTTTACTTGACTTTTATATGGGTTATAAAAAGTAAATGTGGTGAAACCTCATTTTTACATGGGCAGAATAGAATTTCTGCTGGTTGGCCTTAAACCGCTCCCATACTTGAAATTAATTGAAGTCCATGGCTTTATTGCCTCCAACACTTTTAAACCAATGCAATTTTTCATTTTCCCCGAAGTTGCAGTTTTATTAGACCAAGTTACAGCAATAACATCCCTTATGAGAAGGAGGAAGAAGGGAAGGGGGGAACCACCTGCCAGGGAACATAATAATGAGAAAATCATGCTTCTTTTAATTTCCATTTATAAATAATGTTAACATAACCAGGAAGAGAAGACAACTGTTCTTTCTCTTATTTTTTTTTAAGTGCCTTAATAGGCAGAATTTATTTCTCTTCCAAAAAAGTAACTTTCATTCATTTTTACACTAGATAATTTCCAATGGTATCTGAAGGTGGAGAGGATGCGTGTATATTGTTGCTGATGGGTATTGAAAAATTTCAGTTGGTGCACGAGCAGCCTCCAAAATAGGCCAGAGAAGCCTCTGGAAATCACAGTGGTATTTGCAGATGTTGGGAAAAGTAATTTTACTATGAATACCACCTTATTGAGGGAATTGTGGTTGTGATTGTTGCAGATACTGTGGAGAAGGAAATGTGGGAGGTGAATGACATTTGCCTTGAAGCCTATATGTGAGCCTGAGCTTTGAACAAGAGGTTAAGGAGAAAGTACAGATGAATGCATATTGCATTTATAAAATATTTTATTCTAGTCTTCCAAAAGAGCTGCTCAAATAAGGCAGCTTATCCTCAATTTAAGTAACTATTTATGGTTAGACCAGCTCTTGATGGAAGACATTTGTTGTTGAAAAATAAACACCTATCTATTCACAAAACCTCCAAATGATATTTGCTCTCCTTAAACATCTTTTTATTTTGATGGTGACATCTCTTCACAGAAGCAGATCACAGTGGAAATACATTCATTGAGAGGGGCTGAGACTGCCAGAACTCATTTCACAAAGCTGTCATAGGCTAAACTCGAACCTAGGTCCCAGAGGGTCCCACTTAAGTGTTGACCTAAAAACAAATGTGCCAGTTGGCTAGAGCATGTATTCTAAAGTTGCAGCAGAAGGGAATAAGCTTAACTGACTTCTGTCCCCACAGAATTTATATCTGCAAATGCAGAAGGAGAAGCAAAACATTATTAGTCTTAAAATGATTCTAATTTTAATAACTGGTCGCTAAGTATGAAGCTTTAAATTGAGTGATCCTTTAGGCTTTTGTGCACTAAGGGGTGCATGTGTAGCTAGGTTTGTGTATGTGTTGCTGAATTCCTGTGAAATGCAAGTGTTTCTGAATAGTGAGTCTCGAGAATTCCCTCCCCTCCCTTTTCTTTCCTTCAGCACTGTACTTAGAGCAGAGTCAGACACTACCCTTATTTTAAAACAAACAGGTCTGTAAACTTTATGTGCAGCATTTAAATAGTCATGTTAAAATTCAGACCTAGTGCCCACATTTCCCTGAGTGCTGTCAATTTTATGAGATGAAACTGGGAGCTTGAGCTGAACAACTAGTAGTATGCAGTGTGCACGTGCTGGCTTCCAACAAGTGTTTAATGATGTTGGGGTCAGTTTGCAACAGTTAAGACAATTATTTCATTTTCTGAACTGTTTAGAACCTGGAGATCTCCTAGCTGTTTTTATTAATCTTTCTAACTATTTTGGAAAATGAAGCAGCAATGGATGTTATTAGATTTAGAATATTTAGTAATGTCTAAAATGCTATAAAATTTTTTATAATTAGCATACCTTTTTTGGTAAATTTGCAGACTACTTTTATATTTGGAAGTATCTGTCCAAGTGGAAATTTCCACTCTTGAAAGAACCTTGTGGATGTAATTTGTCATGTAAGGACTCAGTGTATAGACAGGGCTTTTGCACAGCAAATGTATTTTTGCTTTCAGAACATGTTTTTTATTTTTAAAAAATAATCTGTTTTCTCTCTGTAATGTAATTCCCTTAAAAATAAATACTGCCCTTTACCCCTGTCAAAGAAATTCCTCGGTTTTGATCACAAGCCACATGGCATGAGAAAGACTTCCTGACATGGGTCATTTCCAGTTTCTGCTTGCGGGTCCATCTGTGTTTGCACAGTTGAAGGGCAGGGTGTAGCAGTATGGACCAAAGGATACAGAGAGATGATGAGAGCTCTGACCTTGATTGTGGGCAGCAAGAAATACAGGAATGGCTGTGCCCAGATGACTGTAGGGTTCTGAGAGTGGATGTGAGTGGTTTATAGTGGAATTGCCTTCCTGCTCTTCTTCACACACCACTCTACAGCTGATATGAATGTAATGTTGGCACGTTCTAGTTTCTCTTCTTCCAAGGAGTTGTGCAGGATCCTAATCAAATTCAAGGCTAAATAAGGTGTGTTCACAGATACCACATCTCTGTTCCCCTGGCCACGGAGCCTACTCCTGGTCACTCACCTGCTTAGAAAGAGTGTAACATCTTAAAATGTACTTGCACAATAGCCTATTATTGAGTTCATCCTTGTTTTCTAAAATGACTTGTTTCAGTCTCAGCTCTCTCAAATATCTAAAAGTAAAGATGAAGCAGCCAAAGCAGAAAAGGGAAAAGTAGTGAAACACTTGCATTCCTTTTGCTGGAATGTGCACAACCATTTTTCTTCTGCATTTCACTTGTTGTACTGTGGTTCCCAAGGAAAAACAAAGTTAAGTGCCAGCTTGCTTTATTAGGACAGACAGATTGTTTTATTTCTGTCTTTGAGGGACGCTTTTAATAAAATGGGCAAAAAGTCAGGAGTAGTTAAAGCTACTGTGTTCCTCCTCAGAGGAGGAAGAAAAGTTCTAGGCTACTCATTATCTCACTGAGCTGGTCATCTGCAGAACTGAGGCAGTGCAGTGAGCTGTGAGATGTCTCTGCACACATGGGTCGTTGATGAGGCTGCACATTTCTTCCAGTTAGAAGCTTCAGCTGGGCTCAGGACTGCTGATCTGAGGCTTGAGCTATCCTGTTATCCCCCAAGTGCCTGTTATTATGTCAAACAGGCAAAGCTTTCTCTGTTCACTCTATAGCTTCTATACAAGAGTAGTTAGTTTCCAGTTTTCCATAATCTGGCAAACACAAGATCTTGATGAGCACTGTCTTTAATTCATACACGAGTTCAGAGCATGAGTAGCATTTTGACCCAGGGTATAAGCTTTTCAAGGCTTTGTTTGTGTCAAATAGTGTGGTAATTTAGTATTGCAGTGGGTTGTAAAATCAAGATTAATTTCATGTTTATGTAAATCAAATTTGTTAGTCTCTTAATTCTGGTAATTTCCTGTGAAACGCTGTAGTTAACAGTGAAAAGAAGTTCCTGCACACTCATTGATCTGATTTTTCTTTTCATTGAAAAACTAATTGCATAGGTGGTTTATCCTTTCTTACGATGATCAAAACAGCTTCAATAGCTGTGATAAAATTGACAATTCTAACACTGAAGCATGGAAGAATAGCCTGACTGAGAAACAGAGCTGCATTTGTGGGAGTAGAAGGAAGATTTGCTTTTCATTGAGAGTAGAAAAAAATGAAAGAAAAAAACCCTCTCCTGCTTATTTAGCAATAAATTCTACAGTGTGCTGCAGGCTCATGCCAAATAGTTTTCTTCATATCATTAGCACAACAGCCTATTTTGATTTTTTTTCTTCTTGAATGTTCTCTTCTTACACATCACAGTCACATCACAGTCTTGATTTTCTTTCAGACCCTAACTGTAAACTAGAAGACAAGGCAGAAGATGGAGATGTGCTAGACTGTAAGAAAAGGCCGGATGAAGGGGAGGAGTTAGAAGAAGAAGCTGTGCACAGCTGTGACAGCTGCCTCCAGGTGTTTGAGTCACTGAGCGATATCACAGAACACAAGATTAATCAATGTCAACTGACAGGTAAACAATACTTATCACTTTGTGACTCTGTGCACTGCTCTATTTCTGATTCCCATCCTCTGCTTCTGATACCCCTCCTTTTTCAGTTATTTTTTTCCTGCACTTGAATGCTTGATTGAGACCTTTATAAACAGATTTTGGGACAGGATTATGCTGCAAATGGAGCATTTTAAATTTCCTTAATACCAAAGGATATATGACTGTTGTGTGTGTTTTCTAGATGCATATAGTACAGCTTTCTATGGTTTGCCTCTACATGTATTTTGCTAGGTCATTTGTAAATTCAGAGGGCATTTTTAAGTGGGGCTTAAGTGGCATAATGTCACATAATGAATGAATTTGTACAATGGCTTGTTGTAGATTGAGCTGGATGTTGTGTTACTCTAATCTGTTAAATACAAATGACTGTACATGATCAGTAACTGAAAGTTGAGAGGAATTAAGCAAATTGTTAAAGGGGAAAATAAGATCTTGGCTTCGGTGAAGGGGCAGAACTGAGTGCTGATCAGATACTACTGAACTGAGTAGAGCTGTTTGAATGGACCTGTCTAGCACCTAGATTCCTCATTGAAATTATTGTAGACCGCCCCCTAACTGGGAACACCATGTGAAATCAGCTAAATTTAAATATAGTAGGTTTTTTGAAAGGTACACACTGTAGGTCTAAACAGGCTCAGTGTCAAGAGAAAGGCACTTATATTTTTAATTAGTGATTTATTTTTAGCCTGTACCCTGTAAAATGTACTTTTTGTTAAAAACCTTTATTTATTGTGACTTTGCAAGTGAGAATATTCCCTTTCCATTTAGAAAGTATCTGTGTGTGCTTATGTTTGGAGAGCTTCCTGAATTTTGGTTCCAATAGGTCCATAGGCTAAGCCTTGTCAGAATGAGACATAAAAGTCAGATAGCAGTACCACTCTTGAGATTGAAAAGATGACGAGCAGAAGAGGAATAAGTGGGAAAGAGTAGAAAAAGGTTGAGGAAGTAATGTGGATCTGTCAAATGATTTTAATCCTCACTTCAAATTATGGAAGATGAAAATCTGCTGCCACAAGAAGTATTTACTTTTATTAATATATTGCTTTGCCTTTTCTTGCCTGTAAAATGTATTTCTGACTTGAGATACAATCAATTCAATCATTTTCTAATCACTCCTACAAACTTCCAGAATGTATTTTTCTACAGTGCTCATGATTTCTGGCAGTATGGATATGCTCTCTTGACTTTAAATAACTTAAACATTTTTCTCTTGTTTTCTTTATACTTCTTTCTTTTTCTCTTTCTGTGTTGAAAATTAGTGGCTTAACTTGTCTCTTCCTTTCCTCTCCAAGAAAGCACACACCCTTCCTGAGTCCCCTGGCCCTCCCCTTCACTGTCTCAGATCCCATTTATTCATCCCTGTGGGTTTTTTACCTTGTTCTGATACAGCTGTCTCTCCTTTCTGGTTAGTTAGTTGCTGCCCCCTTCTACCAAGTGTTTTCTCTGATTTAAAGCTGCAAGCAGAATGCATTGAGCAGTGCTTGCATAGTTGGGTTAAGAAACTGAAGAAAAGCAGGTGAGGGGAGCAGTAAATAGGAAGAATCCTGGACCACTGCTCTTGAACACAGCAGTTCTTGCTGAGAGCTGTGCTGCTAAATGAGAGAAAATAAAGGTGCTGGATTAATCAAGCTGAGGTGCATGTGTGAAGGTAGGAATACCCATACGATAGCAGAGGATGGGGAAATAAGAATAAATCTTGAAGAAAATTAAGTTCCTAAAAATATCTTTGCCTCTCTTTCAAGGAAACTTGTGATAGTGAATGGGTAGAGACCAGGCTGTTTGAAAGCTAAGTGAACAAAAACTGAAACTACACACCCTTCTGAGTACAAAGTTGACAAAAAGCCAACTGTCCTCTGTTTCTAAATATAAATGACCTAAATACACCCTTAGCGTTGAAAAGGGGGCCTGAATGACGTGGCTGAAGTTGAGGATTTCTTCTTAAGCAAAATAATATTACAGTTGTTAGTGAGGTAGATTCAATGCAGGGTCCTAGGGTGCATGTGTGACCTCACACTAGGGACACATTATTCAAAACAACCTCATTGGATGAGATTATTCCTAGATAATCTGTGACAAACAGTTGACAGAAAGAAGCCTTTCTTTTCTGAAACACAATATATATTTGACAAAAATAAGGTTTGCTTATAGCATTGTAGTAAAACTCCCTGGACTCTTGTCTTTCTCTTCCACAAGCACCTTTGGGTGCCATGCTCAAAGATTTTTTAAAAGCAAGTGTTATCAAGAAGGGCTGGTTGTGCCTTCCCTTTCTCATTACAGTCCCCTGGTGCAACAGGGTCTTATACAGTTGTCTGGTTGTCTCATTTTGGAGGAGTCCCACTGAAATTAGGAGACACTCTTAAGGTGACTACTAATAAGTCTGTCACTAAGTTGTTAATGAAAGGCAAGAGGTTTAAAAAAAATTTACTTTTTTCCTACTGTATTCTGCTGTTTGGATCAACTATGTCCTCTCTAGAGGAGGGCAGAGTGTATCATCTATTTTGATGAGATTTTTCCAGTCTTAATCTCAGGCATTATGTAAAAATGCCAGGGCATCATCCTCTGGATGCCACATTTAAGTTACAAAGCCCTCCAAACTCTTTTCTTTAGATGGCTGAGCCAGCTGCTGCAGCTTTTCTGGATTCTACTGAGCTTCACTGAGATGCTCTGTGAGATGCATAGGGAACAACACTGAGAATTTACGAACTGTGCACGTCAATCCAGTTGTATGGTCTTTTTCCATTTAGTTATATTGGGTAAAATCAACAATTATGTTGATGGAACAAATAGGATGAAAAAACAATGGTTTAAGGCACATTTACCCTCTAGTAAAACCCTGAATATGAAACACTACATTTGAGTGTCACAGTGTTTTGACTGCCCCTAGTTCTACCAACCTTGTAACATGCTTGAGAATCGGGCCTGCCACTTAAGGTGCTCTAATTGATATTTGAGCTTCTAGTTTTTTGTATTTGAAGATATCAGATGTGTTTCTCTGAAGTTTTGACAGTTCAGTGGAAGGAGTAAATTGTTTTATTAAATCTTTATTTTGTACTCTCAACCAAGGATTGGAATGAGGGGAAGAGAGCTGGTTTATTAAACAGTGCTCCCAATCTCTCAAAGTGTCAGTCACCCCCACCTATTCAGAGGACAGTGGAAGATGAGAGTTACTCACAACTCTGTGAGATTCAGGTCTCAGGATCTTGAATTGATGCTCTCTTGCAGATTTTTTTCAAAGGAGGAGAAAAAAGTCCTCCCCAACTGGTTCCTTTCTGTAATCTGTTGTTTGAATGTTCTTTTTTCTGGAGGAGGGCATAGCTGCTCTTTCATCCTAATATGTGTGCTATTGATCTTTTCAATTTGGGTCTGATCCAGTGTCCATTGAAGTCAGTGAAAAGATTCCCATTGACTTCAGTGAGGGATGGAACAGGCCCTTCATGAGCTATTTAGTAATATTTTTTGCTATCATCTGAAATTCTTGAACTGAAGCTTTCTCTGAAAAGGTGATGATTTATTTATGTTAATTGCTGACAATTCCTGTGATGTTTGTGGAATACAGATAATGGATAAATGGGGGGAAAAGTTCCAAAAAATTTTTTGTGATACTTGTAACCAAGGATAGGTAAGATGCTGAGCTATATTCATTTAGTCAATACAAAAGATTGGCAATAAAAATATGGATTTAATAGTGCTTCTCTCTGCTCTCTGATGTTAATGCTTTTCACACTGTATTCTTCCTGAAGCATTTAATTTAATAACTCAAGCCACTTGCACATTGTCATCCTCTATAATGTGTTTATAAGCAAAGGGTCCAATTAGCATGGCTATGAGCCTGATGTCTTTCTAGTATATGTCAGTTTGGGTCTCACTGGAGAAATTTGAATGCAGGATCAGACATGGTCCTCTACTGAGAAACCCTCAACTGCATCTTCTCTTCTCTTCTGCCACTAGGAAAGGACACTTAACCTTTTGCCTTGCTGCCATATATGCTGTTGGTAGGACACAATGTGTCAGACACGTGTTTTTATTTTCTCCAGCTTGATTTATAATCCCTTTTCCCTGCACAGTGCTTTGTGCTGTTTATTTTCCCTTTCAGTCCTCAGGGATCCTGCTTTATGAAGTCTCCCATGTCTGTGTGAGACCTTCCTTTCCACTGGCTGGCTCCGTGCACAGAGGTATCCAGCTCAAGCTTCTAGACCCTGTAGGTCAATTTGGCATCAGAAATCTCAGCCATAACCTGAGTAATACTAGAACAAGAAGCATAAACATGCAGTGAACAATCTAGTTGGCCGAGTGGCTGAATAACTCAGCAGAAGTGGACATGCTGGCACACAATCTGCCATTCTCCACCTGAGCATGAATAGACACAGTGCATGTTACAGGACTTCCCTACTCGCTCTGTTGGCCTCACAGTCTACAAAACTTGCCTGAAAGCAGGCTACTGAATCATATACAGTTGTAGCTTCAACGCTAAGGGTGTCCTGAGGGAAAATACGTTAGGTATTTCTCCACTGGGAATCTTTATTGTACCTTTAGGTGGTTAGGTAGACTCCATCTTATGCTTTGGGCTCTGCCTTAGTTCTAGAGCTCTGACAGGTTGAGTAAGTATGTCAGGTAGAGCTGATAGCCATTCCTGTTATCACCTAAGCTGTTTGTGATGTTGAAAAGGTTACTAGTCATAGCTGTGTGTATCCCCTGCCAATGAAAAGATGCAGTCCTGCTCTCTAGCCTTGCTCAGAGATTCCTCTCTGATGCCCTCTGAAAAGAGTTCCAGAACTGTATTAGGGGTCCGTTGTTCCGAGCGCTGGTCTCCATCAGCACTGGAGTATTACAAGGGTGGAATAAGTCCTAGATAAGTCAGTATTTCTAATTATGACCAAAATTAATTTTCGTCATCATCCTGAGAAACACTTTCGTGTTTACATATGAGAGCTTGTGGTACCTAACAGATTCACAGACAGCATGCACTGTGAGTGATCAGGGACTTAGCAAACAGGAGGCAATGGAGATTCCACTGGAGATTCCACTTTTCTTCCTAGTGTCTTTCATATTTCTGAATGAGTTGGCAATGCCAAGACCATCTTCTTCACTAGAATACTTGAAAACTTTCCAGGGGATTTTGTCCCAAAGGATGTATGCTGTGCACAGTGAGACCACGAGACAAATCTTGTGAACACTTGGTGTTACCATGCTTTGATATCCTACCTAGAATAAAAGAATCCTGCCTGCTAGCAAAAGAATCCTGGCCAAATATATTGCATTTCTTGTCATTACTTTTTCAGTTTCCACTACATGTGTGGAGAAAAGATACATGGCTATACTCCTTGGTCATTTCAGCATCACAGAAAAAAATCAGAGCTTGATCAAAGTGTTTCTGAGGACAAGAACCCTAAGAAGTTAAGTATATGATGCACCAAAAGCATATTCATCTGCTTCATTGCAGTTGGTGGCACACTGCCAAGCACTGTTTGCCAAGTACAGTTACTTCACTTGAGAGAGCCATTCTGTTTCTCTAGAGAATTCCTGCACCAAGGACTGCATATGGATTTTACATTAAATAGTTATTGAATAAAAGACAAACAGTGTTTGGACTGGGGACTTGAGCTCAGGCCTCTCTTTCCTTTGCTGTATTAGAGAGACATACTTCCACTTTTCCATTTGATTCAAACCACAAACTTCTAACTTCTTTTCTACAACATGATATTCTGTTTGACAGATAGTGGAAAGCAGATGCTTATCTCCAGTTTCTTGTCCCAGCCAACCACATTTGCAATTTGTAATTTGTAGCCTCACATCCTTTCATTATTTTTTGGTCCAGGACCTGTATCTGCAACTCCAAATCCTTGATATTTGGGGCAGAAGGGGAATAGGGTGGTAATTACAGCTTCTGCCTCCGAAGATTTAAATTTTGAATTCAAAGAGCAATGTAAAGCTTCTTACTGAACGTGGATGGAAGATTTATATGCAGTATTGAATGGCCAAGGCTATACAGAGTCTGCCATACAGAAGTTCATATGCAAAACTTCATTCTTCTATCGAGGATAGATGAAGGTCTTGATAATGGTGTACCTAGATTTTTGTATCAAAACTCTGTGAAAATTATTCTTAGATATGGAGGGAACTTGTATACACTGCAGCTGGAAGCTGTGAAAGTAGAAAGCACAGCCTTCTGACTGTTGTTCAAAATCCCTGTGCTTATCTTGAGGATCCATGATGAACAGCCAACATGAGCAAGGAGGCATAAACCTCTTCCCTTTTGCTTGGAAACCATTAATCTCTGCTCTTGAGATTGTTAATCAGTCATGAAACCAGTAGATCTTCGTCTCCTGGGTGTTTTAAAAGCAGCCTGTAGCACTTCCTGAGTTGTCTGTCAGTGACCCCCTGTAATAGAAAGCAGCTGATGGTCTGTATTATGGAACTGTTATTTTTGACTTGGGGGACCCCTGTAGCAAACCTGTTTGTGAGTATTAATTGTAAGTGCCAGGACTCTTGGCGCTTACAAGAGGTGGGAGAATAAGATAGCAGTGTCTTCCAAGAGAATTTGAGTGCTTCCTGTATATCTTTCATTGATATTTTCCCTCAATTTTTCTTCCTATTTTCCTCTTATTCTAGCCTGATTTTCTACCACTAAAAAGGCTGTTGATTTTCTTAGCACGTTCTAGAAAGAGTTTTGGTTGGTTTATCTGCTCCACATGTCCACCAAAGACTTTGCACCATGGGAACCTGAATTCCCAACACAATTTCAAGGTATCAGATCTGATCCCACAGCCCTGCACCAGTGAGGGCCCCATTGCTTCCGTGAGTACCACGGACAGAGACACTCCCTTGCTGGCTCAGGACTCCTGCTCAACTGCTCAGAAACTGCTCAACTGGAGACTGTAGTTCTCTCATTGGCAAAGGGGTTTGGTGTAGGCAGCCCCAGCACAGGGGCTACCAGGTCTAGTTCTTGGTAGAACTGTACCTCTGCTATCTTTCACACTTAAATAATCTGGGATCTTGTATGGGGCTCTCAAGGCTTACTGGGCAAACAGAGTAGGCAGCAGAGCTGGTCCAAATTGCTCTTAACACCCAAGGCATACATTCTTGTCTGGAACGTGAATCCAGCCATCCTGGGACTTGGTTGTCACACACATGAACCAAGCATTTGATGACTTCTGCTCAGACGTTCACAATTAAAACTTTCAGTGAAGATAGAAGTGAATCTTGAAGACAACAATACATTGGTTTGCAGGCTTAAAGTATGACCATGTATCTGTCACCCAGAGTCTGGTTTAGAATCATAAAATCATTAAAGTTGGAAATGATCTCCATGATCATTGAATCCAGTCTTGGAGTGAACATCACCCCGTCAACTAAACCATAACACTGAGTGCCATGTCCAGTTGTTTCTTGAATGCTTCTAAGGATGGTGACTCCACCACTTCCATAGGCAGCCCGTTCCAGTACTTAACCCCCTTTCAGTGAAAAATTTCTTCCTGTGGTCCAACCTGAACTTCCCCTGGCACAGCTTCAGGCCATTTCCTCTGGTCCTGTTGCTTGTTGCCTGGGAGAAGCGGCCTATCCCACCTGGCTACAACCTCCTTTCAGGTGGCTATAGAAAGCAGTAAGATCTCCCTTGAGAAAAACCAGCATTTTACATAAACAATATACCTTGGTTTAGCTTCTTCCCAAGCTGTGCTTAGCAGAATGACTTACAGTCATAGTCCTAGGCTACAGCAGAGAATATACCTATGTGGTGCTCTTTTGACATACAACTATGAGAGCATTAACTGGGAGCACCTGACATTCTGTTGTGGGTGAGTGCAGTATCATTAGGTTCTGGGAGGATCCATGATAATGTAATAAATTCTCTTTTTATGACAAACCAAAACTCTTCTAACTTTGATATTTTGTGGTTTCCAAGCTAACCCTATGTCACTGCCCCTGTTTCGAAGCACTGACTTGGCCAGCTCCCTGGCTTTTTCAGAGTTAGTTCAAATGCCTCCCTGGCACTCTGTTGAAAATCAGTCCTGGCTAGATCCAGAACTTTGCTTTATTACAGTGACAGTCTGTTGTTCCATTTATTTATAGCCACTGCTGGGTGTTCTAAAGGTCAAGCCGTTTCCTCACAGCATTTCCAAATGGGCAGTACAGGGTATCTCTCTGCATTACTGTTTGGCTACTGTGACTTTCCCATTGAAAAGTTACCTTGCTCTCTGAGTGTTCAAGTGACATCTCCTGCCTGCTTGAGAAGCAGCTCCAATTTCTGAGATCTGCCAGGTGATGACATGAGGTAATCCACTGACCTTTATCAGGCATTCTGTGCAGGACGTAACCATCCGTGCTCATTCCTGTTTTGGGAAAGCAGTACTATAATCACTATTTGATCTATGCAGCTGAAATTCCTAATTCTTGTTGTCCAAGGAAGATGGTTGCCTGCAGGGAAAGAACCAGAGGGGGTAGGGGAATCATCAACACTGGCACATATGTGAAGAAGAAAAAATAGTCATTACTTACCCTATGATAACTATGTTCCTTCCAATTACTGTTGTAATCAATATGGATCCTGTGGCCAAGCTTGTCTTGTTTTTCACAGTCCTCAGCTATACAGACTTTGAATTGTAAAGCTGCTGCTGATACAGGGTCATAGCTACCCTGACCTTTACCTAGTACAATGGGAATTCATGTGTATGATTCTAATAGACACACTATTAAAAATGAAATAACGATTGTCTTGCCTGTATGTATGTATATACACCTACAGTCCATACTGACTACAGTGTTTCAGAGAATCAATTACCTTGGAGTAAATACCTGTTGTTTATTTTATGCTTCTATTTTACTGGAATATTTGTCATATATTGTCAGTGTATTACAAAATGGGTCTTGTTGCCATGACAAATTAGCCTTTTTAAGTGGTGAATTTCCTTCACCTTCTAAAATAATTTTCTTGAAATACTTGCTGGTTTTATTATTGGTGCTCACTTTAATTACCATTTTGAAATGAACAGAATGGGAGGTACAACAGATTATCATTACTTATATGTTCAGTAGTTAAATTCATAGCTTGAAAACCAAATATAACAAAATGCCCCACAGCTCTTTAACACTTTGCTTAATACAGTTGGAGAAAAACCTTAATTCATGTTTATACAATCAGCTGTAGAGTGTTAAGGCTTCCAGGCAATGTGGTAGTTCACTAACACACCACCCATATGGGCTTTGTTTATCCTTTTAAGCATCATGTGGAGGGTCTAAAACCCCACTTTTTAGGGAAAAAAAAATAGTTGTTGGAGCAGAAAGGTCCTTAAAAACATTTCTGTCCCTGCCTGGTCTTGGCATAATATTCTGTTTGACATGGTTGCAAAGTCGCTTCTGTTTCTATATGGTGACTCTGTTAGTTAGTAAGTTACTGGTTTAAGACAAAGGGAAAGCACCTTTTAATTTACCCAGGGTGTTCTGAGCAATATATTGTGCCTTTTAAAAAAGACACCTTTTCTGTTGTGGAAATCCGTTGTAATGATCAGGTATAAATCAGGGTGCTGCATCTATGGAAAATGCTGGAACCTGAAGTTCCTTTTACTAAAGCTCCTCTGTCTTTTGCAAGACCCCAGCTATGCCATTTATTCCAACTGCTCTCCCAAAATGACTGATAGTTGAGTTTAATTCTTTCTTAGTGTGGACCCATAATATTCCTAATTTTATATCCCTGTACTTGTGCTAAGAGGTCATAGTCCTTAGCTGGGGTTATAATTTTGGAATGCTGTAGTGTAACTGATATCTATGAGCTCTTAATAAGCATCGGGAGCAAGAGTTCGGGATCATTCTACAACACGCCCTGGGGGTACTTTCCCTTCAAGAAAGCAAGCTGGAACTGTTCAACTTTTTTCTTTCTTTCAGTTTTTTACCTTCAGGGGAAATTGATCGATTTGGAGATGATTATTCCATAATCTCTGAATTTTTCTCTTCTACACTGCAATGGGAACTCCTTGAAGTTTAAAAGGATGAGTCTCTTGTGTACACTGTGGAATGAACCCAAGGAATTTATGGGAACAGGAGTTCTTTTAGCACAGTTAGTGTAATTTTAGGCAAGTTTGAAACTAAAATACCAGGAAGATCTATGGACAGAAAAGTGTAAATTTGTTATTAATTTTGTCTGACTAGGTGTGATTGGTTCTCTCAATGGATGCTTAATTTGGGATTTACTTCCTGGGGGAAGAAACTGGGGTTTCCCAAAAATGCAGACATATGAAAGACATGGTAGAACTGAAGGTTATCATTGAAACTAAAAGATGAACTGGCAATCAACTTCTGAAATATTCAAACTTCTCAAGAAGTATTTGTCATGGATTTAATAATGATATGAAAGGCTGGAACTTCATGTGTGAAATTTTGGTTCAAATTTACTCTTGTCAGTTTTATCAAAATCAAGTTGTTATACATGTATAAGTAAAGCAATTTAATATTTTTGTCTGTAATATTGCTGAAGCATATAAAATGCAGGAAATTATTTTGCCTTCATGCAAAACCAAGGAAAGTATTCTTTCAAGACAGGGAATGGACTGGAGCATGTCAAGATGTCTTTTGAAATAGAGCTCTACATAAGATAGTACCACAGATTTGCACTTAGTCGATATGTAAAATATATGGGAATTAGTTTTAAATTTCATAAAAAATACCTGTCACTGGTTTATTACCTCCATCACTGTGACCAGAACTGGTGTCTCTCATTTGTTTTACTGCTGGATCCCAGCAGGAAGTGCAGTCTAATGACTGAAGGAAGGTTGAGTGACTCATGCGAGGGAGGCTGGAGAAGGGTCAAGTTTTTCAAGTACTTTGCAAGGCTTCTAGCAGCTGTAAAAGCAAAGCACAGGGAAATGAAGCTGGCAGTTGCTAATTCACCTTTCTCTGAAAAATGCAGGCTTCAGCATGAGTGCATAACACATCAGTTTTCCCATTAACACATTAATTAATGTTATTAATTTTTCATGTGTTTGTTTCTTCTTGTTATTATCTGACTTCAGTACATGACGAGGAATGATACTTGGATTTTTGCAAAACACTGAGCATGTTCAATTTTCCCTGTAAATTCAGTTTCTAAGCAACACCTCTTTGACCTGAACTATTTTAGTGTGTCAATAACCACACGTTTCTGTATGATTCTAATTATTCTTCCAAACTGCCTTTGAAATACTTAAAACAGATTTAATATTTGCTTCTTCTGTTATGTTATGATTAGAATATTGTGTATTACAGGATAATTGTTTCTGCACTGGCATCTGTCAAGCCTGACTGGAGAATGTTTTTCAATTTTTGTCCATAGGTTGCTGTCTGTAATCTTTGCTTCACTGAAACTAGTGGAAAAGTCATTATTATGTTCACAGAGGGCAGGATTTCTACTCATGAGTTCAAATTCTCATTCAGTTTCTCTCAGAATTCTTCTCCCTGCCCCCTTGATCTCTGCCTTCCTATTGCTCTGTCATTTTAAAATAGTCAGTGCTTAACTAACTTATTTTCAAATAGCACTTCCCAAACAAGTGACAGGCTGTGGTATTAACCACAGTTATTTGTCAACAGCTTCCCATGGCAAGTAAGTTTGAAAGTGGAAAAGCTTCCCCTGTCAGCCATGATACCACATGCTCCCTGGTAAAGAAAAGGCTGATGAAATGGAAGAATGCAGTTTATCTTATTAACATTAGATTCTGACTCTTTCGTGACTCTCTCTGCCTGCCACTGTAGTTGATTTTTATCTTGTTATTTAGTGTACTTGCTACTGAGACTACTTTTCTGTCCTCGTTAGCTCGATACTTTAGATTCTTTTACTGAGGGTTTCTGGAGTTGTGCTTTTATTTCTATTGCCTTTTGCTCTATCAGCAGGTCAGGTATCCCTGCAGTTCTCCCTTTGGCTGAGAAGGGCAGGAATGGTTTTATGTGGTGCTGGAAGCTCCCACTGCTTCTCCTTCTTGTCTGTTCTCCCTTCTTTTGCACTCCACTCTTCTACGGTTTGTTCCCTTTTTCCTGTACTCCAATATCTCTAGTAGTGCTACTATTCCTATTGAGTACTCCATTATTTCAGAAAAAATAACAGAATGAAATTCACTCAAAATACTTGGTTTTGTTCTAAAGCCTCTGCTGGACTTGATGATGCTTTTTATAGGAACCAAAACTATAGCTGCAATCTCAGGTCTACAGCCCGTGTTGTTATTTGCACAGTCATCCATTGCAACAGGTTCATTCTTGATTTGATCACTTTTAAAGCATTTCTGTAAATGCTCCAGCTTCTGTATG
The DNA here is from genome assembly GCF_050655825.1 of Lonchura striata. Lineage (NCBI taxonomy): Eukaryota > Metazoa > Chordata > Aves > Passeriformes > Estrildidae > Lonchura > Lonchura striata. Next base: position 111,257,267 of record NC_140704.1, on the reverse strand, counting down.
TTTTTTAGGAATACACAAAATGGATACTACTGAATGTATCAGAAGTTCCTAAGTGGTGGGAACAATTGCCCCTCATAGCTTGGGACAAAAGAGGGTTTGGAATTCCACAGAGCATATGTTTTTTTTTTTTGTCAGTGCAGGCACAGCTGGCCCTGACATACTGTTGAGGGTGAGTTTGTGGATACAGACTTGGCTTCATGAGAGGCATGAAGCCCTTTCCATTGCATTTCAGTTATTGGATTGTGCCTGGACTGCCTAAAAATTACTTATGCAGCTCTCCTCTATGGGCATGGAAAGAGGCCCAATACAAATTAAAGGCTGAATTCTAGCTCTTACAAAATTCATCATCTTGGATAGGAAATCAAAGAACACCTCTGTATGCTGACTCCCACTGATTTTTTTTTCATACATTGGTTTTGAAACTTCACCTCAGTCAGTAGATCCATGAGGGTGGTGAACAGGGCTGTGGTGAATAAATACATGTTCACTGTATCAGAATTGTTCTTTACATGGGGGGAAGCCTTATGTTTTATATACCTGTAAGAATTGCACAAGACCTTTCATTCTCTAAGTTCCAATTTTTTATTTTTTACAATTATTTACCTACAATAGCATGAAATGTAGCCAGCTTTGCAGAAGACAGCAGCTAAGACCTATGAGACATAGCAGGGGGAAACAGGAAACTGTCCAAGAATAAAGTAGCAAGCCTCCTGTCCTTGTGAAAAATGCCACAGGATCTCAGTGTCCACAGAAAGCATCACAAGTTCTGAGATGCGAGTGGGTGGTTTATTCCACATGCACATTGTCAAAACTTGGCTGATGCTTTGCTTTCCAGGTGAGTAGTACTCATGGAAGTTCTGTGTTTCAGAATGGTCTGGCTCTTCTTTGTCGCACCTTTGTTTCAGGGGTAACTGGCAGCACAAGCTCTATCACTATGCACAGGGAAAGGCTGGCCCTGCTAACCCAGCCATAGCATAGCTGGGGAAACCATTCTGCTTCCAAGGCCTGTTGGTCCCAGATATTTTGAGTCAAGGGGGAAGAGGCTCAGAGTACTGTTCAACCCTAAAGTTGTATTCTGGCCCTCCCTTGTCTCCTTATATCTGCTCTCAGGGAGCTCTAGCACAATATTTTGACTTGTGAGCCCAGAGGGTTGACTGTGTGGCAGATGTTTAAGGTAATTATGGGCTTACTAATACATTTTGCTGTCAAATTATGTAATTTTTGATAGAGGGCATAATGTATGCTTTCTAATACACACTTATGGAAGCTTGGGGTTCTGCCTCTTATTGCATAGCTTAAAAATCAAACCACGTGTTTTAACAGACCCCAGTACAATTGCCATAAGATGCATGTAGCATTCCACCCCTTCTTTCCATAACATTCTTGGATGTATAAATACAGTATACTCTGTGGAAGAAAAGTCTGGATTTGAAGCCTTTAATTGTGATATGTGGAATGTGTTTACCAAACTATGGAAACTATTAGGTGTACAGGAAGTGTTGTGTATGTAAGTAGTCAATATGCTCTTAGTGAATTGAGACATGGAATAATCATTCTTCCATCAGCCAAGTGCAGTCAATGTGGTTTGCAATCCAAATGTTATTTGCATAGTTTATAGGCTTGCTAGCTATTTTCTTAATGAAGTATATAGTTTTATCAGAACTTTATGCCTACTTCTGAGGAAGGGAAATGGGAAAAGCAGAGAACGTCTTTTAAAAACAAATGAAAAAGAAAATTTAATTATTTTGTTATTGACTTAAAATAAGATTTCATTATTGTTGCTCTTGGTGATACTGGAACTGAAGAAATTTTACTTTGAATGTAAAAATGGTTGTTAACATTTCCTCTGCTCCTGTGGAAGTGTCCTTTCTTTGGTTGGAAGAGAATTTTTCAGCAAGCATCTTTTTCTTAAGAATATATTGCAACTTCTGTCTGACTCTAAGTTGTTCATTGTAGTATCCTTTTTCTTCTTCATTCTTATACATTGCTTAAAATGCTAGATAAGAGACTCTTCTTTCTTACTGTTTCTCAATGAGCAGTTAAATCACATCGAAAGAAGAGTAATTGCATGTTAATTAGATTGCATATTAGCTTTAGGGACATGGCTCCAATACAGAACTCTGTAGTTGTCTTTTGTATAACAGGATTTGCCGGTAAAGGTGTTTTATGTTAAAATCCCAGCATAATTAAATTCTATGTTTCAACTGAAAATATATTTTTCAATTAGAATTTTGGTACCATTTAATCTATAAGAAACATGGACAGTCTTTTTTTTCTCCCCTCAAGAATCTGTCCATCTCCAAAAAGTATCTATATTTATACATGGATAATTAGCCTACACTGATGAAATGCTTCAAAAATAGCATGTATAATGTTAAATTATTGTGTAAGTAAAGAATGCAGCACTCCCATTTTTCAGACCTCATGGGCACAATCAGGTGTACCATATTTTAAGAAACATGAAGCCTGTCTGAGCAAAATGCCTGCAGGATCTTATACTTCTCCCTCTATTTCTGTTTCTTTGGCTTTTTGTTTTTTAATTTATTTTTTTTAACAGACCCGGTTCAGATTTATGTAGTTAATTTGAAGTTCATCATAGTGAGTGTATTAATCATTCTAAGACCAATAGCTAAATAAAGTTATTTTGCCTTAAAATTTGTGACTCCAAATCTGATCTCATGAGTAGTCTTCTGTTCTTTGGCATGATCCTTCTGTATCCAGTCTACACTGTTTTCTATTAGCTGGAGCAGAAAGGAGGAAAGAACAAAATTCCTATTCCTCATCTAAGGCATATTTGGTGAATTATTTCCTCTCTGATATTTAAAATTAGACCCATTCACTAAGCTTACTTTCACAACATTACCATAAGTACCACTGTTTTCTCTAAGCTGAGGAAGCATAAAGTAATTATTCCCAGACTGAAAGCTAGTAAACTTCAGACTAGAATTTACCTTTACAGTTAAAGTTAAGTAATTTCACAGAATATTAACCTTGTTCACATTGCCTTATTGTTCAAGGCTGGGTCTTTATAACTTCTTGTCTTCACCCCCAAATTCTCATTAATTTTTAAAATTTCTTACCTTTCTTCCATTCTGTATTATATTTGTTTAGAATACAGAAGATACTTGTGCTGGTAGAAAGGGAATGATGTGTGTTTGTGATGCCAGGTTTTTTTTTAAATACTTATGAGTAGTAGAAATCCATTCATCAGAAACTATTGTTTCTCATTTTAAGGATTTTTGTTATGTTTATTTGTCTGTCCTTTCAGTATATTCATAAATGAAAGAACCAACATGGTTATTCAATACAGATTTGAGGAAGAAAGTGAGGAAATGTTTCTATTTAATTGTTGACAAGAAAATTAATGAAAGCCATTGCTCCCTCATGAAGAAAATAGGTTTAAAGTCCACTCATTTCTTCCACTGTTAAGCTGTGAGTAAATTTCAAGCTATTTAAAATTTTGAATCCTGAAAACCCAACCTTCATGAAAGAGGCTCAAAGAATGCATAGTGGAATCTGTAGGTGACCAGGTGAGGATAATGAGTTAGACAAATTTTTCATAAGTAATTACTTACTTATTCTTACTTATGTTAGAATCCTCTGCTTTGTGTAGACAACTAGTAACTTAATGTTTTCATACAGAGAAAGGCATACAGCTATACAGGTATATATTTTTTAAAATAATTTTGAACTTCCATTTTGCAGTGATTGGTGGAGAAATACTGAGAATGTCTCTCTTAAATGCTCCCTATTTGGGATTTAGCTCCTGATGTGACAGTACTTCTTTGCCTTAAGCCTTTGGTGTATTTATCCTCACAGTGTCTCAGAAAGGTTTTGAGGATGCTTAAAAATTAAAAATTAAATAAAAAATGAACTTAATTACTTAAGGTGAGATACACATGAGGTTATGATCCTGGAACACTCTGTTTCCCTAAAAGATACCCTTCTTGCACACTTAGTGGTCTCTTCTCTTGTCTGGGGCCCAAAGCCACCAGTTTTCTCTAAGCCGAGTAGAAGAAATATATATATAATATATATATATATATATGTATATATAAAGAAATTATTTGCAGTCTGAAAAGCAGTTCAGACAAGAATTTAACTTTATAGGCACAGGTAAGTAATTTCACTGACTAATAACATTCTCCACATTGCTTTGTTCTTTTAATCATCCCACAATCTAATGCTTTTCACCATTCCTTTAAGGCTGTAAGTGAAGGAAACTTTTGCATATGGAGTGAAATGATATACCAGGAAATTTTTATTCAGGAATGCTCCAGTCCAAATTTAGGGCATTAAGGTGCACAGATTATTTTAAAAGAAAAAGTAACACACAAGAAAGACATAGCAATAAGTCTGCCTTGCCTGTTCACTTCGTTTCTAAATAGCATCATGCAGTTGAAGTGCAGGAAAATGCAGCTGGAGATCCTCTGTTAGAACTGTGAGGAATGGAGGACCTGAAGGAGAGATTCTTTATTCAGTGGTATTGCATTTCTCACTGTTGTGTGCCCTTTTCCCCTTTGGCTTAAGGGGAAAAGCAGAAATATATGGCACTCCAGGATGAAATTACTGGTACAATGCAGACCATATTTAATTAGAATTGTAAGTTAGGCTTTCCCTTATATGAGTTATGCCAATTAATACTGTTACAGAGAAGCAAGTAATGGTGCATGCATATACAACCAGTCATTCCCACAAGAAATTTCCATATAGCTGTAAAACTGAAACTGTAAAACATGGTTTCCACATTGTCCTTTTCCTGTAACAGTTTACACCATTGTATTTGGGATAAAAATTGAATTCTTGTGACTCTGAATTTAAATTTTGTTGAACTTGACTGAGAAGATCTGGAGGTATAAAATTTGGACCAAAATTACTTTGCTACATGCTTACATGTTGATTTAAACTACTGGGTCCTATCCATCAAAACTTGTTCAGAAAATATTTTCTATGAATCTTCATGAAAAGTATAGCAATCTCTTATACAAATGCCTATTGTTCATAGAAATGTATTCAGAAGTGTGTGTTTTACCTGAGTTCTCTAATACCTATCTCTGCAACTCCAAAGTAAAGAATGAAGCTTTAAAAATTAGAGGGCAACATCTGTTAAGTCTGGCTGTTTTGCATATCTATATACCATAAAAATTTGTTCAAATGATTTGAAAATAGGTATGCATAAAAATATAACCAACATTTATTTTACTGACCATAATGTGTTACTCATTGAGACCAGATTATGACTTGCAAATGGATCTCCAGTCTTAAGTAATTTTAGAGATTTGCAAAAAGTCTTTTCTGAAAGGATGGCAAATCATGTTAAGTAAGGTGAAGTGGATAACATGATTGCTAAAATCTTTAATTGCTGAATAAATATCTTAATAGCTGAAAGGATGCAGAGGTGCCTGAAATCCATGTCTCTTTGCACTCACAGCTAACAAAACAGTCCTCTGCTCTTTCACCCTTGTTACCACTTCAGTTTAATTTATGAAAGTTACAAGGTTTAAGTATTGGCATGAATAAATGTGACCAGATGAAACAGTAAACAGGATTGTATCTCTGTGTTTTTTAGTAAGTGATGCTAAAAGCAGAACTAGCATCCAAATTGAGGGAACAGAACTTTGGATTTCAATGTAGTCACTTCAACATATACAAAGATTACCCTTTCCTCTAGAAGTTGCAGTTAGGTATTACTGTGGCAGCTTTCTCCAGCTTTTTATTTGCTGTTAGTTATTGCTGTTTGCTAGAGAAATTGAAGAAGAAAATACCTGAGGAAAGGGCCCTCTGCCTAGTGCAATGGTCAGGTTTGATTTGGGAACCAAAGCTTTATCTGTTCAGAAACTTAGTTCATAGTATGCATGTTTAGTGAAGTAAAAGAAGGCTGAGCACAAACAAATAATGGATGTTCAGGCCCCTGTAGTGCTGAAGTTACCCAGAATTTCGCATTGTGGTCTGGGTATCAAAAGGAAAGAGAGTGATCAAGCAGGAAACTTATTGCTTAGACTGGAGTAACTGGATTACTGTGCAAAGACTCTTGCAGCAGTGAGCAGTAACTGTTGCATCTGTATGGGATGGTATAATGTCATGCACGCAGTTCAGCTCTCTAAGAAAGAGAGTTGTATTCACTTTCGAGTAAACAACTCTTTCTCAGGATGCTGCTTCAGTTCCGGGGCTGGCAGGATCCCCAGTAGCTTGGGTATTTCATGTTTGCTCTAATGTACAGTGTGCAAGTGCCAAGTCTGTATTTGATTTGCAAAGGACAGAAATGTACTGGTTTCTGCTTAATTTCCTTGATGATGTTGTATGTTGTCTCCATGGTGTGACAGTCCTTTCCTAGAGTCAATCCTTAAAAATACAAATTTTTGTAGAAAACAGTAGTTTCACATCTGTGTCCTCTGAATCCAAGTGACAGAGGCTTTATCATGGAATGCAGAGGTGCAGTTTATTTCCAATGCATTGCTAATCTGTAGAACTTGTCTGTTCACTATTGGCCTGCTGAAAGTTACAAGAGTGTACAGGCACCTTTCTGTACAGGGGAACAGGTTTCTGTCTATTAGCAGTACCTCTGTGTGTCACACCCTCATTACAATGTGTTTCATTTTATATTCCATTTTCCTTGTTAATTTGATCCTGTCAGTAGTTAAAACCAGGTAATTTGATCCAGAAATGATGTGAATCATCTATGGAGAATTGAAGCATACAGAAATTTAACATGAGAGAGAGACCTGTCTTGCACCTGTTTTTTTGCACTAGTATACAGTGACCCTAGAGAAGTTAAACAAGGAATTTTCTTCTGAAAGAGAAGGCAGAAATTCTGCATGATATTAAGGAGAAAAGAGCCTCAGGGAGGATCTTTCAATCACTGTGAGCTGACAAAGGGCTCCAGAGCCGCACAGTCCACTTTTAGTGTCATGTTGAAGAATGGAGACATAGTTCAAGGGTGTGCTATTAGTATCACCAACCCAAACTTCAAGTGTTCATGTGATGGAAAGGACCCTGCTGTAGACAGCTAGTTCATCTGCTGAGTGGTAATAACATGAGAATACTACCAGGTCATTTTTTGAGCTCTTGTTAAAGTTACAGCTCAAAAATTCCTCAAGAAATTTGAGTCATTGGTTTATTTATCATTTTTTTAAGCTGAAGCATGATATTTTTTAAATATAGAAAATGAAAACAAAAGAGAACAGCCAAGAGAAGCACAGGCACTGCTGTCATCTTTATTATTATCCTGTGCCTCACTCAGGTGGTGCTCACAGTTACCTGGACTACTATCAGACTCATGCCTCGAGGACATCTACAGTGCTCATGAGACAGGGCTTTATAGAGCAGACTCACACAGCACTCTGCTTCAGAAATGAAGTGATTGCTGGCCAGGAGAAATGAAAAGGGAGCATTACATTAATTCCCACTGCAAATGTGATCTGGACCACAAGCTGTAACCTGTACTGATGAGAAAATTATCCTTGCAACTGTATTTTAAGGGGGGAAAAGCATTTTTGGATAAGATATAAGGCAGTTTCCTTTTGGAGGTGAGGGGGATGGCCATATTACAAGGGACAGGGTGAAGCTCTGGAGTGGGAAACCATAGAATGGTTCTAGTTAACAACTTTTTGAGGCATCCATGTGTCATTCATCAAACTTGCCTTTTGTCTGTCTGAAAGCAGAACAAACAAAGGAGATGGGCTCCTACATCGCTCTTCTCAGTGAAGTAGATAATCTTGGTTCACTGAGCAGAATATAAAAACAAGTCATTCTCGATGGCATATGCTATAATGAATGCTTGATTTTGAATGTCTGAGGAGAGCACGCCCTCCCCTCAAAGTCACAGTCTGAGTATGACACCCGCAGCTTCCATGACCGAAGAGGCTGAGAAAAATGTTTTAAGGGAGGAAGCCTTGGTGGCACATCAAGGTAGGCGTTTATAAAATGTCATGACAAAAAGCCCTGTGTGAGAACAAATAAATACATGAGCTTTTTTTTTTTCAATTTATAAAACTCTGTTTACCACAGTTCATAAAAATGGGAGCAGTAATTAGGATCAGTATGCAAATGCTATTTCAACTCTCCGCAATTATTCCCTACCTCAACTACAGCTTTCTTCTCCATTTTCTTTTCTCCTCCAGCACACAGCAGCCAAAACACAACCCACACCAAATTGGCCCTGTAGCATCAAATCTGGCAGATCTAAACGGTGGTAAAATAAGTCAAACTGAATTAATGAAGTTGGAGATTTTATACAGGGCAGGAGATAACCAGAGGAGTATTCTCTGAGTAAAGCACCTCAGGAGACCTGTCCTCTGTCATGTATAGGTTCCACATTAACTAAGATTAGTGGGTGAGAACAGTATTGTAAAGGATGGCTGAAAGGAGTCTGAGGGTCAAAGGAACTGACAAAACACAGCAATAATATTCTTATATAAAACCATATGCAATAATGGTATTTCGGCATCTTTCATCAGCTAAAGTTTTGAAGTGTTCTAAAGATGAAATTCTGTAGCAGAATATAATGTTAATCTATACTTCACTCCATAAATCCAACCATGAGAACCTTTGACACTATGCAAAAAGGTTGTTTGGGCATTGGTTTTATCTGCATGGCCCAAAACATCAAAACTCAAGAGGACCACAGAACACCACCACAGAATTCAGGCATGTTTGCCTGTCTTGAAAGTGTCTGTGTCTGGTCTTTCTGTGCCTCTGGTAACTAACCATGATTCACTGCCAGTACACTGGTCTGGGTGTTGGATGGTTCATCTTCACCCAAGTCTTGGTTCTGGCAAAACACGCATAAATCATTCAGTGCCATCAACAGAAAACAGAAGATGTAGTCTGCCAGCCATTTCTTCATCCACACAGTCACCAGGAAGGCTAATGTCAGGAAACTGTGTGGCACCCCACAAGAAAGTGCTCTTGGGTGTACAAGCAGTAGTCATCCTGGGGGGAAAAACAATACATAGACTCACTGCATGACTCCATACATTATTTCCTCTGTGCCCATGGGACCACAGATGAGTCAGCAACAGTTCATGCTTTGTAGTAACAAAAGTAGCTGACAATTGTAACAAAATCAGTATGGATGCTTGGTTCTCATCCAGGGCCAGCGGGAGGTTCTCAACCAACAAAGCCAATGCAGTCTAGTCTATCAGGACATCTGTTGCTTATGAGGGGAGTATTGTAAACAAAGAACAGCCCTTTCTTCTTGTTTTATCTGCTCATTAACAATGTGATGCCTGTGAACCATAAACATACAGATTGTGTTAGTTACTGACTTCGGTGCTGATTACAGTGCTGTCAGATAGGAAGTTGCCTCTTTTCAAATATTTGCTGCATTGTTGCAGGTCTGGAGTGGAGCTGCATCTACCAGCTATCAGTGAAGTGACCAGCTATCTTCGGGTGTGATACCACTGGTGGTGGTTGGTTTTCAAACTCCATAGAACACTCTCTGAGAGCTGTAAAGCCTACACTGAAAGACAAAAGGCTGCAACTGTGCTCTGCCAGAGGGAGAACACATTGAGGCTGTCACCAAAATGTCCTTGCAGGAGCAGGATATTTTTTAAATGAAATTTGCTGAGAGATCATGGAAAGCAGATGATGCCATAATGCACAGAAAAGGTGCCTCCCACCTAGTGAAAAAATCTTGTTCCTGAACTCCTTACTATATGATTGATTTAACCCTCAGGGTGTGGGGGAACACTACCACCAGACATCCAGGGCGAGAGGAGAGCTTCTCTCCCAGAGTTATGCAAATAGTGGCCAATCTTTGCAAGAAGATGACACAAAAACCTCTTAAGTTGCACATCAAAGAGAAAGATTAAATCCTGTGTGGTTCTGCCAGGTGTCCATTTAAGTCCCCGAATCATGGAAAAGAATTGTGCAAAAGAATCATGGAAAGCTAGGATGTTTTTAAAGTGCTATAGTATTCACAAAAAAGAAAAAGTCACTCCTCAAGCCCTATCTCAACTCTTGTGCCCAGGTAGGAGAGATCATACATTTTTCACAGTCCTTTTCCTCCAGATGGATTCAACTAGAGGAGCAAAATAAGCGTAGTCTTGGAGGAGAATTTTATTGTTGGGCATTTGTAGGAGATAGGACCGAATCTCCTCAGGGTTTCTTTGTGATGACCTACCCTCTTCAACATATTCCTTTGAAAAATCCTATTTCTGTTGCATTGTTCCCCTTTACTTGGCACTTGATATCCAGCTTTGGCTATGATTTATCTAATAACTTGAAAGCACACTGCATCACAATATTTAGAGGGTTAAATATTCAGTGTTGGTGTATGAGTCCCTTTGACCCCAGTAAGACTTCTGCTCATGCAAGAGTAGGGAGTAAATTCTTGTCTCTGGCAGCCCTTGGGCAGTAGTTAGGATTTGTTCTAATTAATGGAGTCTCTAGTAGGAATTATTCTTCATTTCCCAAATACGTAACCAACGAGTTCTTCTGTTAGTTCGTTGTTCTGCTTTAATAGCGCTTTCAAACATTTCCTTTAGGCTTTCAGAGAAGTTGTTTCAAGTGCATTATTCAGTATTTTAGGCTGTGCTCATCATTGCATTCTTTCTAATCGAAGTACCTCTTTGGTTATTGTGTATATCCATAAACTACAGACAGCATGCAGTAGATAGATTTGGCTGCTTTTCTATAGACACTCTGAAAATTGTAAGCAAAATTGCTTTTCATTTTGTCTGACAGCCAGTTTTAATTTTATTCATTATTTTATCAGATTATATAACATTTCTGTTGTCTGCATCTGTCTTCTGATGGTTTTCTTCTCTCTTCCTTTTTCTCCATTATGTTTATGCTGAAAATATGAAAACAACAATAAAGAAAAGACCAATAATAGCTTCTTGCAGTAAAAAGGGCTTATTAAAAGGATATTTTCTGCCTGGGTGAAAAAATTCCTTGAAAATATCATAAATACTTTATAACACACAGAGCTACACTTTTATTGTCTTCAGAACTTGATGGTCTAGATCAGCCATTAAAAAAAAAACCTAAACAAAAATGTCACATTTAAAAAAAAAATAGGTGAATTTTCTTCACAGTCCAATTAGGCAGATTCTAGATGAAATGTCTTTTATAAAAGAATTAAGTAACCATAGGGTTTTCAAATCAGTCTGATGACAAAGCAGATATACTTTCATTTTGTAGAAAAATTGTTAATACTGTAACATCCAATGAGCTTGGTTTTATTACATGTTTACAGGGCTCTTCATTGTGGTCTCAGCAATATGAAGAGCTCTGCAAATATGCAATAAAAACTGAGCAGATTTGATGTTAGCACTATTCATTGGTGTCCCTCATAGCAGGGAACTTCTATTTAAAAAACCACTTAAGGTTCTTGGTGTGATCCCCCCAGCCTTGGATTCTAATTATAAGGAGCAAAAGGAGGATCTTTCTACTGAAGATTTTAGAGCATGTTTTGTTTTCTTTTCTATAAGTACATAAAGTCTTTTATTTAAGATATCCAAGATTTGCTGGTAAGGATGATTCATAACTGAAGTCCAGTTTTCCTCTGGGATAAGGCACCAGTGTTTGTTTTTTGTTTTTCTAGCATAGCAACTGAATTTCATCATTCATTTTGTCATTTAGCAATAGAAGACAACTTCACCAAAGAAGCTTACAGTACAAGTAAAATTGGAAATAAATGGAAGCCATATGTTACTATATCTTCCAAGGTTGAGAAAAAGCTATAGTTTGTGCTACATGGTTTTAACTGAGAGAGAAGTATACTTTGTTATCAGTAGCCTTGACTTTTTAGTTTTTTCTTTAATATGTATTTATTTTGTTAATGATAGTTTCAAGAATTCATTAGGCTCAAAGTGTTCAGAGCAAGGTTGCTGCCTGGCAGTAATCCATTTCTTAACTTATGTACAACTGAGGAGTTATTAATGCTAGTCAGGTTATGTGCAAGGATTCAGGAAAATTCTTTATTCCTCATTGACTCCTGACAGTTATTGTACCTAGGAACTGGGTAACGTGTTCTGAAGTGAGCAATTATGGAAATGTTTACTTCACTGGCTGCATGTAAATGTGTGCAGAGAATGTACCAGAATTTTTCCTTGGGGGTATTTAATTCTCTCCAGGGCAATGAAAATCAAATGATTTCTTTTTTTTTTTCCTTTCTTTTTTTTTTTTTTTTCCAAAGCTGGGATTTTTTTTAAGTGCTATAATGCAGCTGAATAATGATGAATGCAGTAGACAGAAAAGAAATAGGGAGAGAACTACCAACAGACCTGGAAAACAAATTTTAAGGTGGAAGTTAAAACCAAAAAGGAAAAAAGGGATTAGCGAGCAAGGGAAAGCTTGTGACAGATTCAGGTTTGCTGGAAAAAAAGATATAAAATGGACACTCTAGTATTCAGGAGTAGTACAGAGCATGTAATACATCTGTTTTTTTAAGAACATAAGCTATTGGCTCAGTTTTGTTCACATTGCAGGGCATCACATTTGCTTGTTAATTAAATGCAGTACCAGTACCTACTGTCCCTGAACAGTTGGGGGAAAAGAAATCCCAATATGTATACATATCTGTAACTTCTATAGATGCATGTGTATCTCATGCAAATCATAGCTGAATTGTTGCTGCTGCTTTTTAGTGCCTTTCTCCCCTAGTATTTCACTGCTACTTCTATGTAGCCTTTGAGAAAAGGAAAGTGGTTTACAAAAAAGGAATTTAGGCAAGTGCATAGCTTCTAGGAGAAATTGAATGGGATGTTTTCATCACTGAGATTTTTTTAAAGCAAACTCATTTTGTAAATGTACATTAAGGTCATATATAAGCAGTTTGAACTGAAATCCTGGAAAATCTTACATATTATGTAACCTGTGCCTGAATCCAAACTTACAGCGTACTCAGCGATGAATGCTTGCCAAAAGGAAACTGAATTTAGTTTTCTGGGCTTTCTAAATACAATCCTTAATCATATCAAAGTGATTTTAGAAAACTGGAGTTTTCACATACTGTTTTAAAGTAGTGAGAGTAAATATTGCTCTAAATTGGCCTCAGTGGTCATATGTCTGTCATTAGGCTAGAATTGGATTACATTAATTAAAAAAAAATAGTTTCTGACCTTTCTGCTCTCGTTTTTTTGTGTGTATTTTTCCTGAATTTCTTAAGGAAGGGTTTCATAAAAAGGGTTTTATGTCTTGCAGAAAATTGAGTTTTGTAGACATTACCTAACTCTTGATTTGTCACACTGGGATCAATAACATTTCTCTGCTCTTAAACACACAGAATCACAGGGGACACATAATGTTTTTTATAAGTGCAGTAAAGTTAACGTGTTGTTGAAACAAAAACTCCTCTGACAGTCCTGTAATAAGTACACTCTGAAACTAGCAAATTATCTGTAATACTAGGAAAGGCAGGAAGGGCACTTAAGAGTACAGCATGTATGTTGTGTGCTCTAGAATACAGCATAAAGACGGAGAGGGATATTCTAAATTATCCCCTCCCTCACATGTCAGTGACATGGCACAGAGCTGGATTTCCCTGGGATCTGTGGTGTGAGGTTGATGCAGTGGCCATGAGCAGATTTTCGGCTGCCTTTTACCCCTCTCCGATGCGAGTGCTTCGGCACCTCTTCAGCAGAAGCAGGGTCTGCTGAGACTCCGTGAGTGACTCCAGTAGCTGTAAATTTATGCAAGGGGAGAGCCCAGTAAACTGGACAAGAAAAGGAGAATGTCAGATGAATGGACACCCAGTCCCCTCCCCTAATGCAGTCAAACAGAAGTTCGCTCCTCAGGCTCTTGCCACTAGTACCCCCCCAAATGACTCTGGCATTTTAAAGAAGCTTTGAATAATGGCTGAATGAAGAAGGACCCTCTCTCTATTATCTATTGTCTAGAAAGTAAATAGAATGCAAATAATACATATATCCATCTTTGTTTCCTAATTTAAAGAATCAAAGGAACTGATGTTCGATTTATTTGTAAAGTTGCACTGAGATGACTGTATTGTATTGCCAAGTTTCATTCTGGGTTCATACCAGAAAGAAAAAAACAATTGTGTTTTTGATATTTTATGCATAGTTGTAGTGATTAGAGAAAGGGAGGGTGGGGGGAATAATGTGAAGGAGATTTCCATTTATGCAGGAAGTGCAGCTACAAGACCCTGAAAGGTGTGGCTGATGCATGACCTTTTCTTGGATTTTCTTCCTTGAGAGATTTAAGGGCAGGAAAGGTTGAAAAGCTGTTTAATGTTAAAAGAATTTTGGATATTGATGGTAGCAGGCAGTGGCCCTTTTATACACATTGGAAGTTCTGGAAGATAGATGTAGCCTGATGTGAAAATCTTGTCACTTTGTGTAAGCTGGTGCTATCCATCCTTCAGCACTTTGCAGAGAATGTAGTTTTATGTTCATTTAATAATTATCCATTTTGGTTGTACTTGTCGGGGAGAGCTTCTTGAGCCCCATCAGTTTTTCAGAGAAGCACCACTCAAGCTCTTCTGCTGAAAATGTTTTTCCTTTCCTCCCTTCACTTCATTCCACTCTTCCCCTTATCGACACACTCATCAGTGCCAGAGCTCTTCAGTATTCAACTCCTGTCCTTTGTGAAGTGATTTTGCCCAGACACGTCTGGCTCAGGGTGAAGTGCCCTCCCCTGAGAGCACGCACTGCAGCCCCAGGTCGCCAGCACCATGAATACATTATTATCCCAATTTCCATCCTGTTGCCACGGCAGCACTTTTGGAGCTGCTGGGTTATTAAGTCGTACATCACTAATACCCTGATATGAGCAGAAGTTGGATTTAATATCGGCCTTTGATCAGATTACCTCCCAACAGTCAGCTGTCATTAGAAAATTCCTTTGCTCATTATACCCTCGGAGCTCTGGCCTGTGTAGAAAAGGGGTGGCAGGCCTGATACATGGAGGCAATTTCCAGCCTAGGCCTTGTATTGTACACTTAATTTATTTTCTGACCTTTTTGATATTTGGAAGGTGCTGTACAACTCCCCCTCTCTGTCTTGCTCTCTTCCTCTCCTTGTGTGTGTGTTTGTATGTATATGTGTTGTATATATGTAATCTTTAGTTTTGTGGGGGTCTTTTTTTTTTTTTTTTTTTTTTTTGTCTCTTGCCAAGTGATGCTGTACTTTGTAGGAGAGTGTCTGTTTTCTGCCTGTCCTCGGGTAATGTATAAAACATGGTGCTTCAGGTAGAGATGAAGGGTAAACTGATGTCCCCCTAAATGGCCAGCCTGTGTATGCACCTAACACTTCACTGAGCAATCTGTCAACATGTCAGCAACACATGTTTTATAAAAAGCCTCCAGTGGGAGCAAAGGCTCCTGCCAGGGCTTAGGAAATGCTTTGAATTCAGCAGATTTCTATTGCTGGAGTCCCCCGAGGTTCCTTTTACAATGCCTACATTTCAGAAATTTGAACTTGGGACCCTTAGGGGGTTCTCTCCGAATGCCTGAAAATGTAGAGTTATATTGTTGCGTGTCCCCAAGCGGTCTTTACTAATACCTGAATTCGGAGAAGCTGGAAATTACAGAGCTCCCCAGGGGGAGCTTTATCCACACCAGGAAGAAGAGAATAACTCTGCAGGGAGATTGCTTAATGCATTGCTGAAATAAAAGAATTTGAGAGAGATGGGTTGAAGTGGGTTTTTTTTTTTCTTCTTTTCTGGCCACTCCTTCGGCTTAGCTAAGTCCTTAAAGACAAAGTCAGGGTAAAGAAGCAGCTGGGCTTTTTTTAATGAAATTTTATATGTGGCTTTTGAAACAGTGAGTTGACGTGTATGTCTGTGAGTAGATGTGCAGGCATACACACATCCTGAGAATGTTTCTGTTACATGTAAAAGTTTATTTTGCTTCTGTGGTGCATCCTTGTTTTTCCCTGTGTCCCTCTCCCTCAGATGCCTGAGTGTACTTTCCCACTCCGTGTTTTAGCCTTCAGAAGTACTCCTGCTTGCAGCTTTCACACCATTACTAACTTGACTTACATTGCAGTTTGCCTGCCCACTTCCCTGGTGCCTCTTCGCAGAGCAGGCTTGCCTCCCTCCCAGACCAACAGGACATGGCCAAGCCTTTTCCTACTCAGTGTGTAGTGCTGGTGCTCAGCACCTCATCCTCCGTTTGTCCCTTGCCTTGGGGACAGAATGTGCATGCCAAAGCCAGGCCAACCCCGTACATGTCCCAGATATGCTTCGCACGGCAAGGGATAAATTATTTTTAAAAGCACCCTATGGTTACAGTAGGAGGCTTCATGTTATATCGGTCGTGATTTTGCCAAGCTTCCAGGACAGCAGGAAAATGCGAAACCCAACTGTGTGCTTTTTGTCATCCCCAGAAAAGCCTTTCTCCTTGCAGGCTGCTTTTCCAGATCTTTCCGTGGCCGGCTTTTGACACTGCATCGCCTGTCCCTGCAGGGAGGGAGCCGGGGCTGGGCTGTTTCCCGCAGTCCCGGGGGACGCAGCCCTACCTCGGAGGCCGGCGCGGAGCCGTGCGCGGACAAAGAGGAGCGAGCGCTCGCACACGGCTCGGCCGGCCCGTGCAAAACAGTTCCAGCTGCGGCTGCTCATGGATTTGGGGGAGGGAAGGCATCGCCTTGTGTTTTAGGTGTGGCTGCACGCATGGAGCCTGCTCGAAACACTGCTTTTAACTTCCTTGGAGGAAGGGAAAGGGATGTAAACACTGAGTGATTCTCCGCTCATGGAAATTAAAAGAGCATTTTAAAGCCTGAAGTGCAGTTTCAGGTGAAATTGGCATTTTCCTCTGTTTTGGAGGAGTATAAAAATAATTTTCCTTGCATTCTACAGGAAATCTTTTCCTCTGGTGCTTCTTAGTAAAAGAAGCAAACTCTGCACTGCATTATGATTTGGTGGCCTTAAACGCTGTGAGTTCACAAAAGACACATCTCACTTTCAGAAAGGTTTGCTTTTCCTAGTTTGCTCAGTGATTTTCTTTCTCATTTTTCCTCCGGAAATGTATAAGGTGCCAAAATTAATTGCACCAAGTGCAGGTGTGAAAAGTTTGATAGTGCGTATGGTTTTAACTATTGCTTTTGCTCATGTTGCTGCTGTCCTCTGAAGGCTCTCTGTTTACCGTTGCAGAATAATTGATGATCAGGGGAGGCTTTTGATCACCCACAGAATAGTGCATGTTTGGGAAAGGCTAGGATAGAGGGGTTTGTACCATTCAGAGATGAGAGAGCAGGAGCTGAGGCTGGTGTG
The DNA here is from genome assembly GCF_050655825.1 of Lonchura striata. Lineage (NCBI taxonomy): Eukaryota > Metazoa > Chordata > Aves > Passeriformes > Estrildidae > Lonchura > Lonchura striata. The sequence goes on along the minus strand of NC_140704.1, from coordinate 111,240,092 downwards.
CGCCTCTGCAGAGAGACCTATTTAAAAAGAAAACCTAAGTTTTTCTTTCCTTCCCAGAGTATGAGAGCCAGGAGGTATTTTTTATCCTTAAAAGAAGTAATAAGAAGAACCTGCTTTTGATATTTGTAAGTGCAAGTCAAGCTGAGCCTCCTGCTATATTTTGGTAACACTTCCACTGGACAGAATGTTTGTCCTGTTCATTACAAAAGTGGTGCCAGCTGCCTGTCAGACAAAGCAAGTGTATTTAAAGTGCCTCACTGTGTGTTTAATGCATTTGAAGAAGGTGTTTTGTGTTTTAAGTACTTATAGGAGTCCAATGAAAGATTTGCATCTGGCACCCTTTTTAAAAATAAAAGAAGAGACATTTTCTCTTCCATGTGGTGCCTTTCATGAAAATGCATCTGTTCTCTTCAGTAGTCATTATCGAAAAGAGAAAGGTTTTGTACTTTGGGATTTTTAATTTTTTTTCCTATTTATTTTATTTGTATTGGTAAGAAATGTGTCTCTCATGAATAATGTCAGCAGGAGTTTCCCATTAAATGGTGTTCAGCATGTCATGGACAACTCGATTTAACTTTTAAATTTTCTATTGCCTCCTTAGGAAGGATCCAGATAGTGCATCAGCATAATCTTAAATTTATTTCCTGGGGAGGCCACATTTCTTCTTTTCCCAACCCCCAGCCCTGAACACAAAGTCCTTCTCTTTTCAGTGCTACTTCAGAGCAAAGTCAGCCTGCCAGATGGAGTGCTGCTGCACTGGTTTCCCTCTCTCAGACACCGAAACACATTATTTTTGAACCATACTCTGTCTCCCCTAAGACTCAAAACTAAAAGACTATTCTGAACTCTGATCTCTGGCATGGTGGCATGATGCACTGCGTCACTCTTAGCAGGCCAGTGTGTTGCATTTTCCTCCTTTCCAAATCAGTATAATGTCATTCCTTATCCTTTTTAAGATTTTCACCCTGGAGAAATGTGGTCAGGATTATTCAGAGGAGTTGAGCAGAGCTCAGTACTTACAGTTTGACTCAGGTGCACTAGGAGTACGCAGTTGTGCGACCCAGTATTCTTACCCAGAGTGTCTATTTAGAAGCCTGCAAAGAAAGACAAGCAAGTTTCCAACTCTCCAAGATTCCACTGGAGAGAGGTTACTTTCACAGCAACACGTGTTCTGTGGTGGCAGGCAATATCATTTGCCTTGCCTTCTAGTAGAAAAGGGGAAAAAAGTCCAATTGAATCAAAGTGGAGAAGCAAAGCACAGGGTATGTAAACTATTTTTTTTTCAGTTGTTAGTATTCCAAACTACTTAAGTAACCACTAATTAGTTTTTGTTTCTTTTTAGTACTTGTCTCCTTTTTGTTGTTGTTATTTTTCAGCTTGGCACACTTGTTATATCATAACCATGTGCTTGATTTGAGAGCTACCCCTGGGCTCAAAGTAGGTACTTCAGGAAGCAAAATTAAGTCATCATTTCTGTTTAGCTGGTTAGATGCTATCAGGAAGACTTAGCCATGTTTCCCACCTGACGGTGGTTGTGAAATGCAGGCACTGCTTGCTTTGTCAGCGGAGTAAATTTTAACTGAAAAAAAGAAAAAGAGAAATCCTGTTTGAACAGAAGCTGTGTTTTGTTTGTACAGTGTGCTGGCAGGCCAGAGTGGTGTTTTTTTTCTCAATGAAGCCTGTGTGCTGTGCAAATGACTGAAGTTTTCAGCAGCCTCATCATATAACAGTGTCATAAGCGATTGTCTCACCCATGTATTAGAGCCTGTTCTGTCTCATAGAAGCTTCTCTGAATATTGACAATTTCCACAATGAAAGGAATCAATATGTAGAACAATGCAGAAACTTCTAAACCATAAAATTAAATTAAAAAGTGCTGCCTGCACTGGAAAATCAACATAACACTTCACATGAGGTACACAATAGAGTTTTCATAGGACTCTTGCTAGACTCTTGAAGTTGTGGCATTTCTAATGATGAAAAAGTGACAACTAACAGGAAAGTTTATTGTTCTTTTCTTTGGTCCTTTATGATAAACCATCCATTTCACTGGGAGGTGTTTGTGTGGTTAGGGTGCTTGGGTAGGACTGCTTCCAGTGAAGCTCAGGGTTTATTTCTGAGTCCTGCAATTGAGAGTTTTTCCAGCCTCATTTGCTAATCACAGCAGTACAGGAGGTGTGTTTTTGCCTGTCAAGATAAGCAATGGGCATCTAAGCCTGTTCCTGGTTTGCTGAAACTCCCAGACACCAGCTGTGAGCAAGTGGAAGGAAAAAGACTCTTGTTTTGGCTTCTGCAATGGGGCAGAACCTCAGGAAGCTGCTTGGGCAGATGTCTGCCTTCAGGTAGATAAACAATTTTCTCAGTTTCATTGTGTCACATCTCTTTGCCATTCTACGGGCTGATGTGAGGGTATCTCAAATACAGGCTTATGGTATGATGTCCTCCTGTTTTAATCTTGACATTAATATGAGCAGCATTCTGGTGAGGACCACCTGTTGTATTTTCACGTGAAAGTAACATAAAGTCATAGAATTACAGAATCATATAGGTTGAAAAAGACTTCTGAGATCATCAAATCCAAGCTTTGGCTGATCATCATCTTGTCAACTAGCCCTAAGGCCATGTCCAGTCTTTTCTTGAACACTTCCAGGGATGATGACTCCACCACCTCCCTGGGCAGTCCATTCCAATATTTAACAATCTTCTCCATGAAGAAACTCCTCATGCTGTCCAACCTGAATCTGCCCTGGTGCAGCTTGAGATAATGCTGCTTTCTGTTTTGTCATTATCTCCTTTTTTCTGGTCTCCTTTCAGCGTTATCACCTTTAACTAGGTTTAGTTGTGAGGAGTGTCTAAAAGACATCAGTGATGTCTTGTTTGCTGCCCACCCGAGAGAGCAGCAGGCATATGCACCCAAATGACAACTTACCTCTTGATACGGCAGCCAGAGTATGCCCTTTTCACTTTTATTCTTTTCTGGTCTTCTTTTTATCAGCAACAAACAAGTCTGTGTTTGCAATGCTTAACGTGGTAGGACCATGGAGTAAATGTCCTGTTCTTGGATTACTCTAGAGGAGACTGATTTCTTCATCCTGTCCTTTCCTACTCCCTTGCTTCATTCCCTTATGGTGTCGGTTGCCTAGAGTCTGCTGATGTGCATCTAGGAGTTGTATCCTTAAGGAGTTGTTGATTGGAGTTGTATTCTTAAGGAAGGCATTGAGAAAATAATTCTTTTTTACCTGGCTTGCTGTTTGCTCAGAATTTATAGGAGCTTAATAGCATGTGGACTTTTCTTCCTGAGTGAGATTTAGTTGCAGTTAACCAAGGGATACAAAACTTAGCAAGTGGGGTATACACAGGCAGGTGGATGCTGTCTAATAGCATTGGCTTCATTTTTTTGGGGGAAGTTATTTGATTTCCTGCCTCAGAAGCAGTCCCAGTCCAGAGTTCTGGAAATGGAATATTCCCTCAGCATCAGTCCCTTGCTTCACTATTATCCTTTAGACCCCCCAAAATGCATTGTTATCTGTCAGGTTGAAGAGCTCTGGATGGGAATCCCAGTGAAGCCCATCAGTGCCGCTTCTTAATCAGCTGGAGAAGTCACTGCTCAATGATGTGGAGCACCCCTTGCTGCATCCCTTGAGTGCAGAATCTAGCCTGGAATCTCTTGTGCAGCATGCCTGGTGTTAGACAAACATGTTTGTTTTGTGCAGAGGAACACCAGAGCTAGTCATTGTCTGGCACATGCCTTCTTCCTCGAGGCCCTTATTTTGTTCTCTGTGTCTCTTTTAAAATGGCTGATCTGTATACTTCCAAAGTACTTTTACTTTACTGGAATAAGGGCTGCTGCTTTTTCTATTTCTTTTTTCTTAAATGTGGTACTGTGTTGAATTGGAGTATTGTGTCACTGCAGTATGTGACATTACACTGTAAAATATAAAGCTATAAAAGTCTGTAATTTATAAAACTATATTAGGTGCTTACTGTATGTATTATGGCCTTGTAATTCACCATCACCTATCATTTATTCTATATAAAATTCCATTGCGACTTTTGGTGACATTATAAAGGAAAAAAGTATAGCTCAAATGGCTTGTCATCAGAACCCCAAGAAAGAATGTCCTTGTATTGCATTATATAATTTTTTTACTATTATCCATAATGCAAGAATAAGAAATTTCTGCTTTACACAGTGCTAGTTTATGAACCAGGAGTGTTATTTGTATCTGTCAAAATATACTGAGTAGGATATGACACCAGGTGCTCCCACCATCTTGTTGAATACTTTGTGTTAGATTGTTGTATCACATGTTTGTATAACAAAACATTTAGTAAAAACTTTTCCCAGCTTTGCACTGTGTGAGGCTTTGCTAACTTCAGTTGAAGAAGCAGCTAGTTTGTTTGTTCCTGAATAAATTCCAAATCTTTCTAATTGGGAATTGTCAAATTTACTTAAGGTCTTCCTTATGTTTGAAAACTGAGGAATAGTACTTTACACTCTCTGGTCAAAGTGCTCTGGAACTGCTATTATATTTATGATTTTTAGAAAACACAGAGTATCACAATCCAATTTTGGAAATGTTCTTAAAGTTAGCGAATTAAAACAATAACTGATTTTGTAATATGTCTAAAACCATGAGCTCTATTTCTAAGGAAACAAAGCAGCAAAGCTCTTCTCTTGTAGTTGAAGAATTATGTGTAGTGTGGTTTGGATGAACTCACTGTCTGGCTCACCAGGTTAGTCTCATGTCTGTGCAACAGTTTTGTTACCTTCTTCATCAAGTGTGCTGAAAGCTAGCATTGTCCCAGTTTCAACAGGAAGCAGCTGAGTCTCTCTCCTTTGCTCTGTGGGCGTGCAGTGGCACCTCCTACTCGGGGATCTTCCAGTTGGATACTCAGCTTGTGTGAGCTGGGTGATGAATCACACAAAAGGAAAAGGGGTGTCTTAAGTGAAGGGCTGGAGACATCAGATTGTGGACTCAGTCAGTGGCAGGGGTGTTTGAGGGAGATCTCTTTCAGCACTGACCCAGTGCATCTGGAGAACAGGCAGCAGAAGCTGTTAGAAGGTGGGGTGTGCTCTCAGAGAGGTGGGGCTCAGCAGCTGAGGTTTAGCACTCGGTGCTCCGTATGAAATTCTTAAGCTGTCACAGATTCTTTACTAAAACATAACGTACTAAGTTTTTAGAAATGGAAGAATGTTTGTGAAACTTTGTTGGAATTTTTGAGGAGAAACATAAAAGAAAGGATACAGTTCAACCAAAACCAATATTTTTTTACAAATGTTTTTTTTGCAGCATAGTGGGACAGCTGTTTGCAGGGATGAACAGATCAGACTTATGGTATGGTTACAACCATTTTAATCAAATAAGAAGAAAGAGGAGGCAGGCAAGGAATGAGCCTGGAAACTGACTGATTTCCCTTTAAATCACATTGTAATTTCTTTTTTGGCTAGTAAGTGACTTTAAAGTATTGAAAGATAAACAGCCTGAGCTAGAGCCTGGACTTCTGCCATGTGCTGGGTTCCTAATTAAGGGATGAAATTGCAAGATACCGTTCAATTTCAGTGCAACTGTAGCTAGGTTTCGTGGGTCAGTAAAACAAATGAAAGGGTTTTTTCCTGTCCTGTTTGTGCACTTTACATGCACCATTGCACCATGCACAGCTATCTGTGTTAGCAATGGTGTGACTTAGCCATACAATCCCTGCAAACTGATGGCAGGAATGGATCTCTCTTTGAAAAGAAAGTACTTGTGAATGTTTAAGTTTTTGTGGAACTTCTCAGTTGAATAACTTCCTTACCTTTTTTTTTTTTTTTAATTTTTGACTCTCATGTTAGCATTCCACAGTGACTTAAAATCATAAAAACCAGTACTATGGATTTTTATTAAGGGCTGAAATTTTTAAGTGCCCTGCAGAAACTCTCACAATAGAAGAAAATTTAAATGACAGACTTAGTGTTTTTGTATCCATTTTGGCACAAATTTCTATTGATTACAGTGTTTTATTTTTGCCATGATGCTGTTGTATTTGTAGTTGTACATTACTTACTGACTTGAACACTATAATTTTCCAAAATGCAGAGGTAAGGAAGTATATTTTGGTTTTGTACAATTTTCAGAATAAATTAAAAAGGAGGTAGTTTATCCTGAGAATGACTTTCATAGTTTCATCCCATCTGTAACAAGGCTTGAGAAGGTAGGAAAAAACCCTCTGTTAAATTAATTTTAATGTTACTTATCTTAGAAAAATAAAACACTATGAAAATTAAATAATGGATGTTTTTCTACAACTTAAGCTCTTATCTATTATTCTTGCTTAATACTTAGTTTTTTCTCTTTTCTTTGCCTTTTTTTACATCGTTTGCTACTGTGGCAAACTCTTGTGATGTCATACAGAGTGGTAACTCAGGCTCTCTGGCAGTACCAATGAACCATGAATGTAATGGAGTTACAGAGGTATAAGTGATAAGAAGTGGTCTTGTAAGCTTGGAAAATTTTGAGATCACACCCTGAACATGTCAATTAACTAGACTTGCAAGAGAGATCATGGAATAATGAAATCACTCCATATCTAGTACGGATCATTTACGAAGTTGTAACATCACAACTGCCTTCAAGTGAAGAACTTTATGAAAATGTGGGAAAGTTAGCTTGATTTTGACAGCGTTCCTTCCCTCCACCAAACATAGTGTTAGGTGTCTTGCAAATATCAGTGAAGAAACTTCATATTAGATAGTTAGTTAAAACCTTATAACCAGAAAGACACTGTGATAAACACATCTACTTGATGCACAAATTTGAGATAGAAAACCATTATTTTATAAAAATCTTTAACTAGGATTAGAAGAGGCACTGCATGTTAAAACATAGGAAGTGGATAAAAGGCAGTTTTTGTGCCAACAATTCTTCACCCTGTTTGCTCAATTAATAAACATAACATTTATGGGAATTATGCAGGTAAAATGGACCCTTAAGTGCTCACCCCTCAAAAAACTAATTCTTCCCTTCTCTCTCTCTTTCTATCTCAATGTGTATGAACAACTTTAATGTGATATTTTACGTTACTTAAAAATTATGAGTGTTTGTTGCTGTTGTGTAGGAAGGCCCAGTCATGGGCTTTTGGGGGATTTTAAATTCATCCCTGGAGTAAAGAGCTGATATCAAGGCCTTCACAACTGGGATTAATTTCATGTATCTCTCAGGAGTCCATTGGGTATTATCTTTATACATTATAAAAGTGTGTTTTGATATGCTTTAAATTAGTATTTTTTTTTTCTTGTCTGTGGAGCAGAGGAAGAGAGATAGTGTGTATGAGATGGTGTGTGTGTGTGTGTGTGTGTGTTGGATGACATGATTGACATGGGTGGAGAGGTGATGAATCCCGGGCAATTAAGTGGATTGCTGTACAGTGTAGTTCCTGAGCATTACAAAGAGTAAAAGCGCAGTCTATACATGCAGACATGATACTGAAGAGGAAATTCACCCCACTCCAAGCACGTTCTTGCTCTTACTTTATTCCCCTCAAAAGAACTTTCTTCTGCCACTGGAAGCCTATGGCTGAATGCCAGCCTTTGCATGTCTTCACCACTCAGCAGCAGTTTCTGTGGACATCCTCTAGCAGATGCTGTCAATTCTTCACCTTTCTTTCATTCTACTGCCTCTGCCTTCATGGATCGCTGCGTGTTTGCGGTGCGTGTCGAAGAGAAGGGCAGAGAGGCAGAAGGAGGGCTCGGAAAGGTTCAGCTTCCCAGCTCCACAACATGGGTGATCTTCAGTCACCCAGCCCTGTGATCCTCACACGTTTCTGTGACCCTTTGCCCTTGTAGGCAGCAGCACAAGCTGAACTAGAATCAAATCAAACCTGGCTTTTTCCTTTATCTTTCTTTTTTTTATTTCATTCTGAAGTAATTTCTTTAAAAAAAAAAAAAAGAAGACAGGATTAAGTCTCAGAATTGGTGATAGGAATGCATAAGGCTTTGAAATTTGTACAGTTGTTCAAAGAAACTTCAGCTATATTTGTGTGTGTGCTTATGTACATGTGTGCAATGGCATGTGAGCATAAGCAGCAGAGAAACAGTTGCTAAAATGGTTGATCAGGCAAATGGCTTAAATATTTACTGAGGTTGTCGTGTCTCCTTCTGCCTGGTCATAAGTTTTAATCTGCCTGTGCTGGTTGTCTCATTAATTTAAGAGGATAGAATTTACTGCAGAGTACTTTGTGGTTGCCCTGATTGCAGAATATCTCTTAGGCCAGAAGGAGAAAAAAGGTAAATAATATCTTTATAAGTGTGTATTCCTGTAATCTTTTAAATAATGCATGTATGTAAGGAAACCTGAAAAGTGCACTCTCTGAAAAGCCTTACTTTAGGGTCAGAAGGAATCTTAATGTTTATCCTGTTTGTACTAATTTTATCACTGTAGGAGCTGGCAATTTTGCAAAATATATGCTTCACTGTATACATAATTGTGATTTTTTTCAGTTCTTCAATGACTTCAGTTTTGCAGGGTTTTTCTTGGATAGTATTCTATTGGCAGAAGATTTAATTTAGCTTTAGGTGTAATCCATTACCTTGGTCTCTCTCTAGCTGTGTCGCTCTTGGTATTCCTCTTTCTTTCTTTGTCTTACTAGATGGAGGGTTGGTTAACAGCAGAGATGCCAACATATTTAAATACTTATCGTCTGTGCTAGATTTAAATGTTTAATATGGAGCACACATTGTTCACTCTCAAGGTTCAGTCTCAAGTTCCACGATAGACTTCTAAATGCTACAAATCTGTGGAGCAGATAGCACTCCCATCTGTCCATTGTGCCTTGTCCTACTTTGTATCAAAATTATGTCAATGGGAAGCCTGAAGAATTTTATGTGTAATCTCAAGAACAAGTAAGCATCCATTTATTTGCTAAGACTAGCCCAAACTAGTTGCAAATATAACATATATTGTAACAGTTTCCCAGTTTCCTCTTGGATTTGTGTAATTAAAATTCTCACTCAAAAGAGCACCTGCATAATTAGCAGTAATGTGCATGTACATAACTTTCAGTTATTTAGTTGTGTGTCTGTGTGTTTGCATGTGTTGAGTTTTTCTTCTTTGTGCAGGACGACTTATACTTTTATTGGACAGGATGAAGAGTTCCACAAAATAAGCAGCTTATGTTTTATTTTCCTTGTTTAGTATGTGGCCCGGTGCCATACTTATTCCTTGCAACAGAAGCCTGGCACTTAAGTCAGATTAACTCATTTCTTCATGGGTTTTTGTGTTGCACTCATGATAGTTGTTGACTGATCTGCAAATATTCTCTATTGTATGAAGTGAGGTGCCATTATAATTCCTATTTTACCCATGGGGAACTGAGTCACCTTTATTAAAGGCATGCTTCTCAGAGTGAGGGGCTGGGTTTTTTGAAATGTATCCTTCATTAGCATTTTGTATGTTCATGACACTACAGACTTTCCATTTATGCTTTATGGCAAAGCAGTTTCCTGCCTTCTTGTCCTCTGTCCTCCCTGTGTGCCAGCAGCAGGAACTGTCAGACAAATAGCAGATATTTTGGCCAGGTTCATCCATCTGTCTAGCATCACCACGATCCTTGTAAGCAAGAGTGGTAAAGAAGGTCTTGTCCAGATTTGTGACATGTTTACAGAGAAATCCATAGCAGTTTAGCTACCAAATGCTAACAAATCTTTATTGAATGCACGGTGGGGTTTTTGTGTGTATTAATTCGGTCAGACCAGCACTGTTTTTCTTAAGAACAGTAAAACGCTGATAGCAGACTTATTGTACAGACAAATTTTAAGTCCTTTCTGTGAGGATGCAATTTCCACAACTTCTCTGTTAAAATGTCTTCAGAACTTTTTTTCTTTTTACCTGAAAAAGATGACATGTTTTTCCAGACTTCATAGAGACACTTGAGCTGACTTCAAGTGGACTTCCCAAAAAACCCAGTGTAGACAAGTCCTGAGACAGATATATAGTATAAAAAATTCCAGCCCAAATAGTTAAAATCTGGCAAAGTAATATAGAGCTGGAAAAAAAGATGTTATAGTCAGAGGTATTTGTGAGTCCTAGTTAAAGATGTCATTTGTCTGTGTATCTTATAGTCTCTTTGGTTGTTACCAGCAATTATTTTTATTTCAATGCAAATCCCTTTTTTCAAGCTTGTGTTATCAGAAATTATTGTGCTAAGGGTTAGGAAGGTTTTTTTAACCTTTCTTTTTTGGTACCTGTATTGAGAGACTGATTTAGCTACATAATCACAAATGAAATTAATTTACTAAGCTTAACTCAGCTTGCTCACTTCAATTACCAAAGACACCAGAATGGTTGTAATGCTTATGAGTCCTGTCCTGCCAATTGAATATTAGAATAGATTTATTTTCCCCTGTTAGCCAAGTGAAGTTTTCATGTGGTTAAATCTGGTAGTGACCTCCCCAGCTGAGAAATTTTATGTATCCTTTGCTTGCTAACTAGTCAGAATTATACTTGTAAGCATTTTTCTTTATATATGAAATCAAACACAATTCTTACAGTGCAAAAGAGTAAGAGAAACCCTGAATGTAGCAAAACCACAAATTCCTGTTGAGGCCATAAAACAGAAGAGCTGTCTCTGTGATTGCTTTCTCAGTGGCAGCATGAAAGAGATCTGACTATGCCAAATGGGTTGATGTTTATGGATATACTGGTCACAAACTCATATTTACGCAAGAGGTAGCTGGACAAAGCTGCTTTTAAGTCCAAATGGCTATTGTTACAACTTTGAGCTGGAGGTTTGAGCACTGATAGTGTCTGCCTTAACCTCAGTGCTTATTTCATCAGTTCAAGGACATTCTGGTGCTGGGTGGTATACCCTGCACTGGTGCAGTGAATACCCTTCTGGTATGGGTGCATGAGTAGTTTTTTTCCAGCAGACTGTATGTTTTAAAGTGTCAGGCTGTGCATGGTTTTGTAGCTTCAGTGACTACCAAAGCAGTCACAAAGCAGTGTTAATAAAATACTTCAGAGAGTAATTCATCATCAGATATTTTTTGTCTAGTGTTCAATATTTTGTGCAGGAGGAAGGAGAGAGAGTAATGCCACTCTCTGACTTTCCTAACAAAAGGTATAATAAGCACGTGAGATACTGAAATGGTGTGCTTGACCCTTAGGATGGTTTCAGTGTCTGAAGAGTCTACTGGACCTCCTGAGGATTCCAAACACATTTTTAGATGCTCATGGGCTAGACTTGTGTCCTTCAGCTGAACTGGACCGGACTGGCCACTTCCTTGATTAAAAGCAAATTCTAATACTGTTCTGTGTGATGTACATGCTGAGTTTTTTCCTCCGTTCTTTTCTTACATGCTTACTGGGACAGGCTGAAACTTTCTGTTGGTAAGGCTGACATCCTCAGCTGCAAATGGAGAGTCAGAGCAGACAGTGTATTTTTCAGATGTGTGCACTGATGATGAAACCTGATGCAGCACTATATGAGCTTTGCTCAGATGTCTTTCTGGGCTCCCCCTGGGCAGGCCTTGCTTGTGTGAGGAGCAGCCTATAGTGGCAGCCCTGGTTGCCCCTAGAACCCTGAGCAATCCAGTCATATCAGGGTGGCATGGGGCCAAACTAGTGAGGATTTTCTTAGCCATGGGTGGGTTCTACCAACAGATACACAGCTTCTGGGAACAGCTAGCACCTCTGCTCAGTGTGACCCTGCCAACTTGGGACAGGGCTGGATTGAGGGCCACCTCTGTCCTCTTGGAGTGGGTACTGGAGAAGCACTGTCAGCATTTAGAATATTACAAGATCCTTTACTAAGTAGCTCATCTTCTGGAAGTATTGATGTCTTCAGGTGTGGCCAGTCTTCCTATGCACCATTCAGTAGAGACACTGCTGTGGCTGAGGGGCTTGGGGTTTGTTCTGAGAGGGCCCCAGCGACGGCTCTCAAACAAGACATGCAAGAACAGAGGTGTCTGTGATGAGGCCTCCTGTGGCAAAAGTGATGGAATGTGGTATTTGGCAGCTTGCTTCCTGTATAAATCACAGCTCTGTGCCTCAGCTTCCTCATTTGTAAAATGGGGTTAATGATACTGTCCTCCTTGTTAAAAAGTTCTTGGTATGTGCTGATGAAAATACACACAAAGTGTTATTAAGCTAGATATGATATGTAGAAACTAGGTTTTATTATTGCTTCTACTTTCTCAAACGTGGGTTTACATTGGCATTTTCATCTTGTGCTTAGTACAGGTAAGTACTGAAATGTATTTATCTAATAAGAACAGTAAGGAAGAAAGAGTTAGACTTCTGGCACACTAAAAAGTGAATAAATCAAGATTTAACTCCTTGGGAATTAGACACCTAAATTATAAACACCTTAATATGGGGTTCATTTTATAAATTCTTGAAGATAATTGAGTACAAAAGAACATTATGGGAGTTTCTGTCTCGTCTATGTAATCTAGGAGATAGTGTGTTGGGCAACACAGCATATTCAGAGAGAATTGGGGTAACCTCAAGACTCACATGAGGCTGATGAAAAAGGTAAGACTGTTCTTAAAAGTCCAAATTGAACATTGCAGTCGTTTGCAGACTTGCAAGGTCTTTGCCAGAAGGTTCTTTGTGCTGCAGCAACCTCCCCAAACTCTGCAAGCCACTAGCTGGGCATAAGTGCTCACAATGTCAAGAAGTGTTTGTTGAAGAGTATCCTAAAGAATGTACTCTTTCATCTCTGCCTGAGGACTGAAAAGAAGGACCAGCTTCCTCCCGTGAAATCTTCTCAGATTGGGTTGTCAGGGGAGAGAGGCTCTGGACCAAGCGGTTCTCTGCCTCATGTTTCTATATGACCTGACAGACAACACTGCTACATTTTCAGTCTTCCAAAAGTATTTTACTAAAAGTTTAAAATAGCATAAAATATTATACATTATTATTGCAGTACTGTATAGGGCATTGTAGATGGGTGTACTCCTTTTTATGTTCTATGTGTGTTGAAGGTAATGTTCAGGGAGGCGAGGTCACTTGAATTTCCTTTTCCTCATACCAAAAATAGTCTTTTTTTGTCCATCTTGCTGAGAGCTATTGTCAGTTTTACCTCTCCAGTGCCATTTCAGAAAAGCTCCAAAACTTAGCCAGCACAATCAAATTAATAAAACCTAACAGTTTGCTACTCTTGAACCTGCTAGAAGAGCTCTTTCATGGTTGACTGGGTGGCTCAGGAGATTACTAAGGGGAGATACTTTTTCTTCTTTTAGTCACCTGTTTGAGACTTTTCCAAGCTAAAAAATAATATTCATTATGCAATCGCATATGTTCATATCTCTGTTAAATGAGTTGTGCTTCTTCGAGTCCTAAGGGACAAGAGTATATCAAACAGTCGTTTTCAAAGTGACCTTTATCTCCTTTTCCTCAGTGACCTACCACCCCATGACTGCTTGAATTTCTCAGTTCAAACACCTTTTTTCATAGAAAATAAGGCTCACAAGTTTGCATTTCCCAGGCTTATTGATGAGGTGGTATGTTTTTATTGTTGTTGAAACTGTCTGTTCTCAAGATAGCTTAACTGCTCTATACCCAAGTTCCTTCAGAACTCCTAGTGCACAGGCATGCACATGGATATATACCATGTGCACAAAGCACGTTCCTTTTCTTTTTCTGTTTTTTGTGCCTAATTTTTTCCCCTTGCTAAAACATCATTTTTGATGTCTTGAAGAAATAGGTCAGGACTGAAGTCAAAGAACAATAGGGCTGGAAGATCCTAAAGAAATCATCTCATCCGGGTCCTTCCATGAGACTGAATCATGCATATGCCAACAATCCCTGATTTTTTTTAAACTTAACTTTGGAAAGCTCCAGAGATGGGGTCCAATCCGCTTTGGGATGAGTGCTGATGGGAACAAATGTTTTCGTGTCATACAGCATTACTCTCTTTAATTAGTCTTGTAACAATGCAATAGTTCATGGATCCCAATGATTTTCCTATAAATCTTTTCTTCGTCCTTTAATGTAAAATCTGTGCTCCTGCATTTTGCTTCTACTAGGGATGAACATTTGGCCAAAACAACTCCAAACCTGTGTTATTTGACTGTGATACTTTATCTCACATTCCCCTTCTTCTTTTGCTGTAAAATATGCATGTGTTCTGTGACAATGTTAACATAGATTATATATTGTAATAGCCCTGTAGGTGACAACGTTTAGCACCATATGAAACTACCACTGTAGTGTTTTGTGTTTAAAAGGTGAGAAACAGTGGGGTTCAATTGTGGTATGTATTTTGAGAAGCTTATTTCAGAAGAGCTTATGCAACTACTTTTTTTTTTTAATATGATAAAAGGAACTTCCGCCTATTTTAATGAAGAAAGAGCAGAGCTTATTTCTCTTTTTTGGCCAGTTGGCTCTTATTGGGGCCACCATGAGCTGTAAGGACGTGCAGCTCATAATTCCTTCATCATTGTCTTATTTGACAAAGGAAATACACAGTGAGCAATAAGAAGTACAATGCACAGGTGTGCATTGGTTATTTTTAGGGAAAGAGAGTCAAAATAATTGCAATGGAACTAACCTTGCCACTTAAAAATCACCAAGTGCAGGAGCTGAACAGAACATAGAATTTAAGTAGCAGGTATACAGTTAATACATTTATGTTTGTGTTCCAGATGCATATAATTTTGTATACAACTAAGCAAAAATATTAAAGCCCATTTTCTCTTTTTCCTTTTTGTATGCACACACAAAACATTAAATTTAAAGAGCTGTGTGCCATTAGCTTCTAAGATTCACAATTGTTCCTAGAACACTGAAAGTAGCTCTTGCAATGATAATTGTAAAATGTTAAAGTAATAGCAAACGGGTTCACATTTAGTATAATGATTAGATAAACTAGGGAAAAAACAGCTATTATGTGTTCCTGGACCACAGTGGAGGTAGAAAGCAAGAAAAGTATGTGGTGTGACTGCATATTATTAAAAATGTAGCACTTTATATTTACTTTGCACTTAAAAATTTGAATGATCTGACTAACAGAAACAGACAATCTAATATAAATGGTTTGGAATACATTAAAAATGTATACAAGACAAATCGCTATTTTATAATCATTCAGCAAAGTAGTAAATTTGCACTGCAGGTTTGATTCATAACAAATTTGCATAGCATTTATGTGGAGTTTTCATTGTGCTAATACAGTTCTTTTAGCCACTTTTTAATGTGTGCTACCATTCTATTATATACCTTTGGGGGTACTTGGGAAAAAAAGGGAGAGTGGGGGATGGGAGTTAGCAGGAAGAATATGACAGAGTTGTAAGATGAAGGTTTGTAATCACAGAGCTGAAAAGCTAGGGTAAAATGGATTGAAAAGTGTATATAACTTAAAATTGGGGGAGTGGAGGAGAAAAGCATGTATTCTTGGCTCCTATGGGGATTTTATTATAAAGTATTCACTTCATCATTCAGGAGGTCGTGAGAAGAAAGATGGGTATCAAGAATGCATGGATCGAAGGGGCTTCCATGAACAGCTATGTTAAATGAAGGTGCTTGTTAATATACCTTGATTTGCATATGTTTTATATCCTTTCCCAAATATTCCAGGGGCAAATGAATGTTTACATTGTGTATTTTGCCTTTTACTATTGTAGCTCTTAATTTTCTTAATTCCTTTCCATTCAAAAGGCCAAGTTGGAAAAAAGCAGTGCAAATTTTCTTTGAGGCAGAAATAGGAAAAACAGAGGTATGAGTAGAGAATTGGCATTAAACCGTAGGTGGAATGGATCCATTTGAGAGAGGTCTGGTTTGACATTTCTATCATACCACCATCTTCTTGCTGATGGGCAAAAAATTGAATAGGAAATAATCTAAATCCCAGCTGTGAAATCTGTCTGTGGGAAAAAAAATATATTTACCAGTGTGTTTACATCTGCTTTCCAATAACTTCTAGAATTTCTCTTATCACCCACCCCACCTCCCCAGCCTTTGTTTCTTTGCTGTATTCATCTTTTCTTACTTTGTAGAATCTGCACAAATCAGACAAGGAATAAATGCACTGTCCTGTACATAGAACATCATAAACACAGATTTCATGCTGCTTTTTTATCAACACCATTACTTAAAAATCAGTTTTATATGTTCAGATAGCCTGTATAAATATTTATTACTTGCAGTATTTATTATTTGCAGTATTTTCATCTTGAATTTTAATAACCTAAGGCAAAGTTTAAATGTTAACAAGTAATCCAACTGACTGGCCAGCGCATGGCTGAACGCATTTATGTACTGATTTTGAGTAGGTGGATGTTAACAGAGATACCCATCTGTGTACCTCGTGCGTAGCAATGGGTGAATGATATGCATTCGTTCCTTTGTTTAACAAAATTTAGAAAATCTTTTGGAGGACAATAATGGAATTTCTATGCCTGGTCACAAGGTACAACTGTAAATATTTTTTTTTCTGGGTATTCTGCAATGTCTAAACTGTCTGTTCCAAGCAGCTCCACTTCCTGTAGCTTATTCTCTCAGTTTGCGCAGATGTCCTGGTGGTTACGAATTCTGATGGCTAGTTCTTCTTCCAGAGTCACAGAGTTATGTTTGAGTTAGTTAAATGCAAGGGTTTTCAGCATCCTAAATGAAGAGCATTGACTTTTGATTTAGCCTGTTATTCAGGGGTTTTGCTTTGTCTCTTCTTCATCTGGGAAGGAGGAAACGTTCCTCAGAACCATGAGACCAACACCCATATAGTTCAGTTTCTGAACAGTAAAAGGGATAAAAATAAAAATAAGAGGCACACAAAGGCATTTGGGTACTCCTTGTCTCTCCTTGGAAGGAGGAAGGTTGCAGTTGTCTTCTTAATTCTAAGTTTGGTGAAAAGTGGGGGTTTGCATTAGATTCTGCAGGTTGCTTTTTGAGATGACAGATGTAAATGTAGTGCAGTGATGATGACATGGATGTGAAAAGTCACAGTGTAGGAAAGTAAATGCATTTATTAATTTTTGTAGAGAGAGCACCTCTGGTGAGCTTCATAATAGTGAAGTAGTCTTCTCTGCTATTGCCTTGAACTTTATGTGTTATGGAGCAGCGTATGGACAGGAAAATGGTGTATTCTGAGCAGATAGAGTGACTTGCTTAGTCAGATTCAAGTAACTGTAAAGAAAACCAGTAAATTTCATGTCTGAGAGAAACAGTAAAGCCTTTCCTAACACACTGGTGATTCCTATTCCAGCTGAGGTGTCAGCTGCCTGTGCTTCAGTTGAGAGGCAGAGTGACCAGGGCACCTTGTCTCTGCTTTTGGCAGTCTTTAACTGAGGAGATAGATGTCCCAATGAGAGTGAAGGATGGGAAATAAAAATACAGGGAACACCACTTCAAGTGAGATTGAGCTCTCCTGACTGTGGAACCAGACCCATGCTTAAAGAACAGAGATAGAAGTCCCAGTGAGGAGAATCTGTGTCCATTGGCTAGAGTGGGAGCTGTGTCACCCTGCTGAGACTAGGCATGGAACTATTTTATGGATATTGCCAGTGGCATTAGATTTTACCCTACATATGAAGCTGTTCTGGGGATCTTCTGTGGAAGTGTTTCACAGTTGCACTTTATTCTCTTTTCCCAGTATTTTAACTGAGAGAGGAAATGATTTCCCTGGCTTCAGCTCACCTAGAGGATTGCAGTTTAGTAACTAAAATGATTTTGTACAAGAAACAAGAAAACAAAATGGCCAGTTCATGAGTAACATCAGGAAATTGTTCTTTACATTTAAAATAGTCCTTTAATATTTCCTTCTCATTTTTTGGTTCTTCATATGGTGGGCTGCCTTTCTCAACTATGATTACTGGCTTTTCTACATGAGAAACAAAATCAGAAGCAGAGTGTGCCCATTTCTCTCTGTAAAACTACTACGATTGTAAAACAATCATAGTAGCTCCCTTCATCCAACTCGTAAAAATATAGTTTTTCCTAGAAGTAGTTTTAGAGAAGATTTCATTGTCCACTAAAACTGTTCACACTTAAAGTTGCTAAATAATCATGAATAAATTGCTTAATGATTGTGAGGTTGAGGTAAATTAGTGGGTTTGGTTGATATCAAAGCTCTAAAATGTATTTTTTTTGCTGCTGAATGACTGTAATAATAATTTAACTTTTTGTATTAACATGAATAACCATTGCAAAACTCTTCCTAAGAGCAAGGTGCAAGAGGTTTGGTGGTTCATTCTGTGCAGCATGCTGAATGGTTGAGAACAAGATGACAAAAAAATTGACGCTTTGTGTGATAAGACTTATATGACTCCTAACCTATAACAATTGGCTCAAGAAAATGTACAACTCAGAGCTAGCTATAGGACATTTTAATGACAATTTTATCATATACTTTATCCTGAATTCTTGCAACTTTCATTTAAAAATTTATTTTCTTTCAGTTCCTGTTGTAGTATCAGTGCTTTCACTTTGAACATTCAACCCTGATTTGGTCTGGGGCTGTTTTGCAGTTGCAAGCTGTATGCTTTTTTCATTCAGAGGAAAAAATAGAGCGAAGAGTAAAAGGCATATAATTTAGTGATTTTTTTTTAATAAATACAGGAAACTGTGTGCAATGAATGCCTAGTTTTTATGAACTGGAACCTTAAATCATAAATAAAATGTTAATTTGTAGACATGTGTAGTTGTGAAGCAGATGGAAAAATAGAAATGTGCCGGAAAAAGTAGGTATTTGCAGAAGCTAATGAAGTTAATTGGTCTCATTTGGCTACACTATTTTCCCAAACCCCCCAAAGACTGGGCTTTTTAATTCTTTAATTAAAAATGAGTAAGGTATGCTAATATTATAACCTTTACTTTTTTTTCCAGCTTTCTATATACATACATCTTATTAATAGAACCACCCTTAGCAGTTCAATATTAGCAAGCATATTAGTAATCTGGAAGTTCTAAGGAGGATGCAAAATATTTTGAAACAATAATTAAGAAATTAGCAATCCATGAGTTAATATATGCTTTAAAACCTTAATTATTATTTCCTTTTCCTGTTTCTACATGGTTACAAAGAAAGGATCTGTTTTTCTCCAATTTAGAGAATATAAATTAAAGTACACAGAACAGTTTTGGCTGGGGAAGATTTTAATTTTAAATAGAAATATTTAAACCAATTTTGACTAACAGGGTTGCAGGCTTAAGTCTGCAGCAAAATACTGGGAATTGGCAATGTCAGTGAATTGATACACAACTATATGAGTTCCCCTAAACTCTTCTTTTCTTTCATGATGGGAGGGAAATATTGGAAAATATATGTTCTTCTTGCTAATGGGCACTGGGGAGGAGCAGCTCAGTCGCTGTACTGTACAATGGGGTGTGGGGTGCAGTGAGCATCCACCACTGCAGCCCAGGCACTGCTGGCTGAGGGATCGCCTGGCCCTCCCTTCCATATGAAGTCTTCTGTCTTGGGATGATTGAGTTTGAGCAACTACTTATGGTTTCAAAGGATTTGGATAATGTTACACTGTAGGGCTGGAAATCTCTTTGAATACTAGGTTGCAAAGGGACAAAGACCTAGTTTCAACGCATTTATTAGGCCCTGGCTGTAGAAGCAAGGAACAATAAACCATCTCTTTTTTTTTAAGTTAAGAGATCTTGGAACAGGCTGCTCCAATAAATCCTGTGTTTAAAAAGTGAGGTACATGCTGCAGTGCTGAAGTTGTTTATTCATCTGGAGTGTATTAGACTCTTGATTAATAAGAAGACATCTGCAATTTTACATAAGAAACAGAGCGGGCAGTTTGGCAGTTGTAAATGGAAATGGGGAAAGAAGAGCCAAACCCATACAAACTTGTCTACTCCTTATTGCCACTGATGTTGACAATAATCATTGCTACAGTGCTTAAAAATACACTGATAAAATATTTAAATGAAGGGTTCACAACCATTTTTACAAGAACTACACATCTTTAAGAACTAGTAGCTTTTCAGACAGCTGTATAAAAATAGAAAGTCATCTTTGTATACCTAATCTGATCTCACAGGTCTCACACTGACATCTGACAGAAATAACATATTTGACATTGAATTTACACTGATGCAAGACTGATGTAGACTAATTCTTAATGTTACCTTACATCTCTCCAAAATCTCTGAGCAAAATCATCAATAGAATACTTTTCTGTCATAGACACTTTTGTAGGAACAATCTTGTATCTTAAATTTAAGAATGCTTTAAAAAACATCCAAGTAAATAGGGCAAAACCTGTAAAACTGAAAAATAAACTGTTGCCTAACACATACAATGAGTAAGATGACTGAGAGCTTCAGTGAAACCTGGTAAGGTTTTGATTTTTTTTTTTGTTTTGTTTTTTGGTTTTTCTTTATAATGGTGTGCTTAACTATGCAAGTTTATAATTTGGTAGAGAAAATAGAACTGTTGTCAGCAGAGTTTCAGACAAATTGGTTCTCAGTTAGAAATTGATTGGGAGGGTAAACAAACAAAGCATTAGTATTTATTTCAGGAAGTCACATGCATTGTTAATAATCCATAAAAGGGCAAATTCTGAACAATTGAACACCTCACTCCAAAAAAAAATGTTGATAATATGACTCAGATGGTTGATCAGCAGTTTTTGCAGTAGAAAATGACAAGTTAGTTCTTGCCAAAGAACTCTTGATTAGGAGTACAGGAAATTTTCAATATTTAGTGTTGAAAACTTGACCAAAACAATCTGATCCTCTTGGCACTGCGAGCTTAGTCAAAGTGTAGGACAATGGTGAAAAGTTGAGAGGAACTAGAGACACATCTGAAAGTTTTTCAGAGTTGGCTATAAAGCAGGGCTTCACTAAGTTCATAAAGTAGAGAGTACACAGGAATCATTCTGATCCTTTTGTAAGCCATCTATCTGCCTTTCATGACTCCATAAATGTTTGTAGCAACTCTTAATAAGGAAATGTAGGATTAGCAAAAAAAATGCATGCTGGTTAGCCTTCAAGGCACTTATATCTGGAAGTGGGGAGCCATGCCACATGATCAAGCAGCTCTTTATAGGCCATGTGCGAGTACTTCTGGTGCCTGTGACAAGGCCAATAAATGCAATTTAAGGAGTTAAGGTGTAGGAGTTACCTACACCCGAACACACTGAGACTTGATGTCCTACTATGTAATGAACCACTGTGCAACTCATTTTAGCTGAACCATGAGAGAAGCAAAGTTTGGCCATCAGTGCCATCAAATATGTTGTTTTTACATCTGCATTTCCTTTATCATCCTGCTGGGCCAGCTGAGACTCGTGCTGCAGTGGTGCCCTTTGAGGTACCTCCAGCCAGTCAGCTGGCTAACAGGGACAGAGGCAGGAGCAGAGTGCTCCCTGGCAGGAGCTTGCACATTTGGAGCGTAAGCTGTGGCTCGGTTCACCTTGCAGGCTTTTCTGGAAGTGTGACTTCAGAAATATGAGTTTGTTTATTTTTGATCAGGAATTAGTTAAAGATGTAATGTACATCTTAGGGTCTTTGTGGAGGAAGGAAAAACTTTCTTTTTGGACATACCTTTATTTTTATGCATGTATAAAATTACACATGCACATTATTTTTCATATATATGTTTGCTTTGCATATTGTCACTTCTGAATGCATTTTGTATATCCAAGTTAAAGTATTTTTACTTGGTTAAAAAATGGTTTAGAACTAATTGTTTCAAAATGGAATCACAGTGTGATTTTGCTGAAAATACTTGTCTGCGGGAAGTTAAAGAAATCCTACAAAGGCTTTTTTTAATGTAACTTACTGAAGAGCAAGAACTGTCATGGTAGCATATAAATGGGGCAGATGGAAATATCCCCTCGAGGCTATGGGACTTGAGTTAATAAACCTTGAAAAGTTACCATAATTTTCACTTTGTATTTTCCTCATGAACCCAAGTAATATAGCTCATTCATTTTGAATATTACCACTAGACTCCCAGGCAATAAGTCTGATTTTCTTAAACCCTACTTCTAACCAGATCCAGACCAAAGCTAAATGCTTGTCCCAGCAAAAGCTAGTAACAAAAATTCCATTGGCTTCAGCAGGGCTAGGATTTTATTCTGAGACTTTGGATTTTAGTGTTTTTGTTAATGTAAGTAAAATTAAACAGTATAGTGTTCAAAAGGTTGACCATTTATTTTTCTGCTAATCCTTCTCTGTATCTCTTGGATGCAGCTGCTAATATTCCCTTGATATAAATATCTTGCTAGAAGTTTCCTCAGTGTGTTCAGTATATCATGCCTGTAACACACAACATATTATCTTTTTTGTTATTAAATGCATGAGGAAAGGGATGAATGTAGTTGAGCTTATGAAAAAGATCACTTAGGGTTAAAATCTTCATGTCATATGAGTAGGAGCTCATGATAAAGCTAAGGGTCACATATTCTCTTTACCTCACATAAGAGAATCTGAGGTGATACAAACTGCCTCTTCAGAGGAATGCAGTTTCTAGTTTATGAAGGAAGTAATCAAATTAGAATATTTCAGAGGCAGTAATTGGTATCAAATAGCGACAGAAATCTAGAAGTTTTCTGTGGAAATAAAATGGTCCAAAGTGGGGATGATAAACCTGGGCTAAAGTAGCAGACTTTAGGGCCAAGGAACAAAAGCCAAGTAGTTATGTAGAAAATTTGGGGAGAATACAGCCTTTCTTCAGCCATCCCACCCTCTAAGCAGTAGAGAGAATATTGTACCAGTGCATTCTAAAATCCCAGCTCAAGGCTGAATAAAATGAAGAAAACAGATCCTGCCGTAATAAAAACACATGTAAAATTCCTGGAAATGTTTCCTGTTACAGGCTGCCTGGTTAGTATAGGCTGCCTGCACATTGGTACAAAGTCAGCAATTGTCTGATGTTGTTCATATTTCTTTTTGCCAGGAAGATGAAGATCAGACCGGAAGGTTATCGGTCTCCTTTGCAGTCATGTTAGGATCAGAAGGAATAAAAAAACTAATTGTCTTGATTGCATTTCAGATTGTTTTGATTGGGATTATGCCCATGAGATAAAAAGCCACAAAACAGGCTTTTTTTCTGCCACAGTAAAAGCCAGGGAAGAGCTTTTGCTTTGGAGTTGATACAGAGTAGTCCAAATAATGTCCTGCAAGCCAGATCCAGTCCACAGTGTGATTCTTCCCAGATTACCAATTTTTTGAAGTGACCCTGTGTTGGGACTGTAGCTCGGCAGGAACAGCTGTTACTGGCTCCTCCGGATGGTCAGGATGCTCCTAGTGTACCCTCCACTCCCTACTCTCCTCAAGCTGCCACTGTGTCCATGTTGTGGGTGAGGGCTCCTGTCCCATGACTACAGACCCTGTCAAGTATCCAAGGAGCTGACCCAAAACTGGCATCTGGCCAAGAGCAATTAAATGATTGGACCAAATGGGTAATACCTTATTCCAAGATGAGTATTCGCTTTTTTTAACAAGGCAGTCTTCCATGCATCTCTCTCTTTTTTTTCCCCCCTTGTCTTTATGTGGGATGTGAGTTATCAGGGGATTTAGAGGTTGCAGTTCCATTAGCTGGCTGGAGACACCGCAATATGTGATATTTTCATTTGGTCTGCTCTGAGCTGTTCTTGCGTACAGGAGGTCTGCAATATATTTGCAGGCACATAACATATGCCTCCAGTAGACATGTTTCAGAGGAGTGAAACTGGTAGTAGCACAATGTCTACAAGGCTGTGGAGAATGGGGGGAAACACTTAGACCATATGCCTTGAGGCTGCCTTCTTAATGGGCTTGAAATAAAGAAGCAGGAAATGTTCTGGTGTTCTGGGATGCAGAGAGACACATTTTCAGGTTAGTACAAGATCCATGTTGGGAGTATTATTGACCAGTATTGTTCCTTCCCCAGAAAGTAGGGTCCTGGTTCTACATCCTAGTGATGAATTTCCAGCTTATTTGAACAGTTTGCTTATTTATCTTGGACAAAGACCATACTGCAGTCATCTGGGCTAGACTACTGTAATGTGCTCCTAATTGTTTCCCTTGAAATTGATCCGGAGCCTCTTTGGGGTGGATATATTAAAAAATACAGTCCTGTCCATGTAGCTGTTCAAATTTTAATCCCCTGGTTCTTGGGCAGCAGCCTTGCACCCCGTGTCCCTGTCTGGCAGTTGCTCGCGGTTGGACATGGCTTTGCTTTCTCTCCCTGGGCTGAGTCAGACACAGGCCGAAGGCAAGGCTTTCTTGTCCTCCGTTGTGGAACTCCCTGCCAGAGCCCCTTGCTGGCTGCCTTTAAGGCAAGCTGCAAGCCCTGTTTATTTCAGTTGGCCTATCCATGACTGTTTTATGGGCTCCCTACCTTTGTTTTTGCATCTGCTACCCTTTTGTTTTTCTCTTTCCTCTAACTAGTCAGGAATTGAATCTTTTGGGGCTGGCAGGTCCCTTTTGAATTCTGTGTGTATAGCATATTGTAACATGCTATTAGATTTTGCTTTCTACTTTTACTGTTTTGCATTTGGCTCTTTATGCTACTTGGCTTACAATTGGTGCTTTAGAAAAGATCAAATAAATATATCATTGTGTCAAGTCTTATTTTGTATGAGGGTTAAATTCAGTACCCAAATATAGAAGAATGTGTTTATGGGGAAACTTAGTACTGAAAGAATTAGAGAGAAAGCTCCAATTAGAAAGCAAGCTGATTCCATGCCATTTGCTATGCCATGTTTTCTTTAAGAGAAAACTTCCACTGTAATTAGCAAGAAATTGTGCAGCCTACCGGCCAATGCATTACCTAACACAGAGCCTGCTATTCAGTCTTAGGAATAGTTTGTACTTTTATATGCTCCTGTGGAGAGTGATGATACTGTGAAGTCCAGTATCAGCAAAACAGGAGTCTAAACAAGAGCAGAGTCAGGAAATCTTGTACAATAGATGATAAATAGTGATTTGGTTCATTGGCCACTTCAGGAGGAAGCATGTAAATGTAATCGTGGAATACAATGGTCTGGGCTTCAAATTTAAGCACTAGAATTAAAGTGTCTGTTTTCCATCCTGGACAAATTATTTGGCTGTTACATACATACCCCAGCCTGTGCACATGATGTTTTTATTTATATTATGTGGGCTGCCACGGGATCAGCAGAAGTTCAGGTCTTTGTTTTAGAAACTGCATAGGACTCAGCAAAAAAAATGTGTTTTACCTCACATTAAGATAAGTCTGATAACATCAACCAGGGGAATGAAACAAACAACTAGGAGGAAGAGGAAATAGCAGCCAAGTGCTGTACAAAAAGCAAGGGTCTTAGTTCAAATATTGTCATCTGAAAATGGTTTATGGGCACTAAAACAGAGGAGTGAACCCAGGGGTAAGTTAATGCCACTTTGCTGAGCTTTGGGAATCCAGGAAGTTACATATCATCCATCTAAGGAAGTTCCACTTGTAAAATACTATCAAAGCCCAAATCGTTTAGGGCAGCTTGGTCCTGCAAAACATTACATTTATTAATCACTTGACTAATCCACATTAATCAGTACAGCCTAGTAGCAAAATTATTAATCAGCTTGCTGAACTGAGCAATGTTGCTAAGAAATGAGCCTACTTGGAATTTTAAAATTTATGAAAGACTGTAAAACAAGATGATTGGAAAAGATGCAAAATCTCCACAAAATCAACTTTTATCTCTCATCTCACTGCTTCCATTCCATCTACCACTGACGAGACCAAAAACCTTGATGCAAGTTGGTATTCAGAAAGTAAAGTATTCCTTCTGTGTGTGTGGGGAAAGTGTCTCTCCTTCCCAAACACAAACACAGAGACAAAAATAAAACTAAAGACCAAAGTAAATGTATGAGAGGGGAAAGTAAGTATTTGTTTCTTAATTGTGAGGAGGATGGTTTTTAGGCTTTTAAGAATAGAACATGTAAATGAGTACAGAAACGGCATACAACAATCTATCCAGAAATTTGAATGTGATCAAAACATGTAAGATACATTGGGAGATGTGTAAGAGTCTTTTCAAGAAGCCTCAGGGGACTCAAGAGAATAATCTGGTGTATATAACACAGCCATCTCACTTGAAGCAAGGAAAAATAAGGCAAAGGATAGTAAACAAAGTTTGACACGAATATTTCAGTACTGGAAGTAATAAATAATGGTTGTTGGTGGGAGCTGAGTGCTTTACTGACAAGAACAAGATGGCAATAACTAACTTGTCCCAGATGAAGAACAAAATCTATTTTCTGTAGATGGATGACTAATTAAAAAGGTCTGAACATCAGCAATTATAAAATGGAAAGAAGGATCTTGGCTGTTAATGCTATTTCTACTGCTTCAGAATGTGCATTTTCCTTACATTTCCTTCAAGGAGTCACACAATCCTCTGCTATTTTCAGACACTTGTGCCTTCTGTGGCACTTTGGGCTGCAAATGTTCTGATCCAG
Organism: Lonchura striata; assembly: GCF_050655825.1. NCBI lineage: Eukaryota > Metazoa > Chordata > Aves > Passeriformes > Estrildidae > Lonchura > Lonchura striata. The sequence goes on along the minus strand of NC_140704.1, from coordinate 111,213,753 downwards.
AGGAAATGGAAGCAGTGGTTCTGTTGAGGAAAGGCCACTTCTTTCTAGAGCAGGTTGATGACACAGGCTATTGAGTCCTTACAGAGAATTGTTTGTCTTCTGGTTTTAGATGGCTTTAATTCTTCCAAATTACTCCTTGAATAATAGGAAAAAGGGCAATTTGAATTTCAGTGACAGATTGGACATAACAGGTTGCAACTATTAGGTCTAATTTTACCATACTGAGAAATAAAATTGCCTAAACATAAACATCGATCACTGATGCAGTAAATTAATTTGTACAGAAAAAGTAGTTTAACTGCAGTGCACATTAAACATAGAAAATTTTCAAAATTACAGCTCTCTGAATTAATTTGTACACTTGTTTACTTGTTAAAAGCAAAGCGTAACTTTTTTGATTTTTTTTTCTGTTTGTGAATTTGAATTGTGAAAAGCACAGACAATCACTGACTGGTGTTTTTTTCTTTTCCCCCCATTTCTGATGAGGTTAATAGACATACTAAAGACATATTTTAAATGTTTCATTCTAGCAAGTACATTCAGCATTTCAATAGGTTTGAATTATGCTTTGTTAAGAACTGGTGATGTCATATAATTAAAAAATTTACGAAGTTGTTCAGCAATGAGTTTACATTCAAATGTGTCCTCAGGCTTATTTAAACTGTTGAAGTCTTCCAAACTGTTTTGCAAAAAATGTCATCTTCCTTCTACTCCCAAAAAAATCTGTACATACTACTTCCCCACATTTTAATATGGTATCTAGAGACTTAACATAGATGCTAGCCAACTTTTCTTCATTATTGCAGTTGCTATTTTTAATATGTTTATTGTTTCATAAAATGGAAAAGAATATGCTCTTCTTGAATCTGTGGCTGTAACATTACTGATCATAAGCAGTTGCCAGTGCATATGTAAGCTGGATAAAGGTTGCCTAAGTCACAGTGGAACAGGATCTGCCAGTGTGGCTTATTTTGATGGTATCTGGTGTCTACTGTTTTCAAGGACAGTAGTTCGATTCAAACACAATTCTGATAAGTGGCAGGTTTTCATGTCTTTAATGCCCTGACAAGGGCATCACTCTCAAGAGAGGGAGGTGAAACCATTTGGATGAGAATTTCTTCCCCTCTCCTTTGTGCTGACTCACCAAGATAATGGACAATTAATAGTGAACCTTCTCTGCAGGGAAAGTCCAGGGTTATCACTAATAAAAAGTGCTCATGAAATGTTTGGATACAAAAGCGGGAGAAAAAATAAACATAAAAATGTAGGAAGCAGGACCAGCACAAGGCTCAATCTACAATATGAATTTTTTTCACCTGAAATTATGGTGAATGATTTTTCAGTAGCAGTGAAGCTGCAGCTTTTTAGACCTGGCTCATTTCTTGTGAACTGTGAAAAGAAAGGACAAGATGAATGTTTTTGTTTTGTTTTGGGTTTTTTGGTTTTTGTTTTTTTTTTGTAAGGGAGAAATCTGGCTTGTATATTTTTTAGATACACCAGTTAGTAGGGCTGACTGCTCTTAGTTACAAATCACATCATGCTGTAAAATTTTGCCTGGTAGGATAAGAAGGAGCGATCTAAATAAATTGCTCTTCACCTTATCTTCTGATCCAAGAGCAGATTTACAGGATTCTCTTCAGGTTTACTTTCATACGCATTGCTTACATTTAGACTACATGTGAGATTAGTTTCCTTTTCTGAAGAGTGCACACTTTTTCTTGCCTGTGGGGAAGGCTCACAATTGGTGAGTCCATGCAGCCCTCAGTTTTTGCTTCACTGGGCAATCCTAGCAACTCTCAGATGCTCCCATAACAGCCTGCTGCCCCTGAGGTCACCTGGAGAAGGAGTTGCTGGAGGTCAGCAGAGCGCTGCTCACATTTACAAGTCAACAGGCAGGCTGTCCTGGGGATTATTGCCGTGGCTGTACCTGTGCTCCTGGTTTAGCAAGCGATGATGCGATTGTGTGCCTCTGTTGTCCAAGTAAACACAGAAAAGATGTACAGCGTTTCCTGGAGTTAGACAAACTAAAGATTAGTCTAAACTGAGAGTGGAACAGGTTAACTGATCTTTCTCTACCCTAAGCTTTCATTTGTCCCTCGAAGCACTGAGCTGTCAATAGAGTGTACAGACTGATAAGTATAGGTTCTCCTCAGCCTGAAGAGATCTGTCTGATAAGATGGCCTTAAAAAAAAAAGAAAGAGAGAGAGAGCAGTACATTAACTGCTTTGACTGCAAAATACCCCCTGGTAGCCAGAGATAAGACACCTTGAGCTTCTCAGAAGACCTTAGACAGGATGTAAATGAAGCCAAAAAAAAAAAAAAAGAAAAAGGAATAATTTCAAATCCAGCCGCTATTCTGCTCTGCCCTTATTTCCAACCCTGACAGCAAAAGGCTTAATTTACTGTATTTCACACCAGGCTTCCATTCTACACTGAGGAAGCTGCAAAGGGTTGTTTAAGATATAGGCTTTAACAAAGTGGAGATCTCTCTATTTTTGGAGAAGCCTCTATTTCAGACACTTAATCATGCATTTCAGCAGGCTTTGGTGAATGGAAATTATACAGAAGAGAAGGAAAATTCTGCCTTTTACAATGAATTTCACCTTCTCATTTTTATAATTTAATCACTCAAATAAACCTGTATTAACATGAAAGGACTGAGTGAAGCTTATACATACTTTAATCGTAACTTTTACCATGCAAAATTCCACATAGAGGGACTGATATTCTGCAAGATTAGCAGGCAGTAGATGTGACAGTTTACACATGACACCTTCATAATATGATTTGGTCTTCTGAGCACTGTGGACTGGGAAATTTGTTAGGTTTCCCTTACAGGCTAGACCACCTGTATATTAATGGAAGACACACACATCTGCCAACCTGAGCCTGTCCCGTGGCATAGACAGCCACATATGTTCCCATTCAAGCAAACCTGGGGAAAATGAGGTTCAGGAAGAAAGGACTGTTACACAGCATTTTGACTGCATTGCAAAGGCTCCCAAAACATGTTGCCCTCAGTGTGACTATGCTGCACTAGAGTTGGTGTAAGCATTTATCTGCCATCCTATTAAAAAAAAACAAGGTTATCTTTGCCTCAGGACATCTTTTTTTACAGCTGGGCAGCACATCTACACTAACAGTCAGATCTAAAACAAGAGAGCCTAAAATGAGATATAGATGGACTATAAAAAGCTAAATAGAATTGGTTATCCAAAACTTACCTTCCTGGGTTTATCCCACTTTGTAAGGCACCTCTTATTTTCATGAAAATTTCTCAGGTTGCTGCAGTTTGGTAGTTTGTGGAAACCATCCTAGTGTGAGCATCTGGGTACCCACTGCCTTTGATCAGCCTGCTGCATGGAGAGTGCCACAATAAGCCCAGGACTTGTTGGGCACTTTCAGCAAAATGTCTTCCCTACCTAGGGGCCAAGTAGGTAAAGTATTAAATAGCATGAGGCCTTGACTCAGTTCTCGGAGTATTCTGAGGGGATTCAAAGTCATGTTTCCTGCCTCTGAGCAGAGGGTCTTAAGTTGTCCCAAGGTCCCTTCTCCTGGAAGCTAGGCATGCTGGAAGGAAAGAGTATCCTATTCATACAACTAGTAGGAGCACATTTGAGAAGGAACTTGTTACCCTGTGGAGAAGTATGCTCATTCAGTCCAGGGGTTCTTGCAGTCTGGAACTCATGCTTAAGTTTATTTTTGTTTTTATCCAGTGCCTCTTTAATATATAAAGAGCCCAGTACTCCCCTCTCCCAGTTGAGTGCCCAAGCTGCGAGGCTGCAGACCTTTTCCTGGTTCCCCCCCAGGGCCCCATGAATCCTGCCTTCTTTGCTTCTTGGGCTCCTGGAGACACCTAGGTCTCTTTGCAGATCTAGGTCCAGGCATTTTCACCTGTGTAAATAAGACCTCCACCACATTTCTGTCATTCTAAGAAATAAGCAGTTCTATGTTTACTTACTGTATTTAATTCTAGCACACTGTAAAATAACACTGATGTGTTTTTGAAAGCATTAACTGCCTACACTGCTTTTGCTTGATCTAAATTTCCTTTCACTTTCCATTTCCTTGAAAAGATTTTTAGATATCTTTGCCTGGGTTTCTTTCAGATGCAATTATTGACTCCCTTCTTTCTCTCTACCTGGTATTTCTTTCTTCTGCTTCTCCACACATTGCCTTCCTTCTTTTCTCTGTCCTAGTTTAGCCCCCTGCTAACTGTTTTGCTGTTGCTGTTCTGATCTAAAGGCAATGAGGCAAAGAATTGGGGTGGTTGAAATGCAGGCACAAGTAGGATGGACAGGCATACGTGATTAAAAAATGCGGGACCTTCATGAGTAAACACTAGATTAACTGAAAGAAGGGAGATACTCAAATCAGGACCCAAGGTGATGCTTGTCATCTCAGGGGATTCTGCTTGCAAATCCAGTCCAGAGGCTCCATCTTTTGTCTGAGCCTCCAGCTAGGGACTTTTTGACAGCCGTCCCTTCTCTCTGCAGGGTCCTGCAGCTGTGTGGGAATCAGGACTTAGAGGGCAGCTGTGAAGCAGGGCTGCCTTCAGCTCTTAGGGCCTGATCTTCTGGACCATTTGATTTTGGGAAGGAAGAGAAATATTGACATTTCTCTGACTTAAGGCACACTCCTTATGTTGTGACCTAGGAAAGAAAGAAACTGTCAGCTCGTTTTAATACCTATATATCTTGAAAGTTTGATTGGGACTGCATTACAGGGACTGTCTCTGAGGCTTTCAAAAGGAGCTGCAGTGTGGGGGAAGATTGGATGGAGAGGGCTTTTGGTCCTATTCATGATGCTGCCTGGGGGAGAGCACAACCCAGTGAAAACAGAAGGCAGAACACTGGGGTCCAGTGAAGAACCCTGAACTGTTATCCCCTAGTCATTTGCTGTTCTTAATAAGCAGTACAAATACTGTTACTGGCACAACAAATTATAATAATTATTCTCTAGCAAAAACCTGATTGACTGAATCACTACTTTCAGTTCATGAGGTTGTTAATATACAGGTTCTTAGGAGATCGTTATTATGTGCATGTTCGCTGGAATATCTGAATGGGCTTTTGCTCTGTCATTATCTTGATTTTAAATGCAATTATTCTCAGGGTGGTTTTTTTCTGACCCTAGCTTCAGATGGAACAAGCTTGGTGGTCTCTGACTCATACTGTACAAACAAACAAAAACAAAGACTAAAAGAAACAGCAACTTAACAGGGGAAGAAATACAGTGTAAATGTGTTTGTCACATTTAAGCAGTGGACAAATGAGCTAATTTGAATCGCTTAGTGCTTGTACAGTCACAACTAAACAACCCCTGTAAATTAATTGTGTGACATGCGATTCCCAATTATGTAAAGCAGTATAATAAGCTGTGAAGATGGTGACTGTTATATGTACAGGAGTGTGGAAAATTACTTATGCTTTCTCTGCCTATAGAGGCACAAAATGCCAGCTTCCTCAAACAAGCAGAAGTGTAGCTCTGTTTTCTTCTAGTTGCAAATGGAGTTTTGTGTATGATTTGAAAGGTGGAGCAGAATATGAACTGCTTACATTTTCTTTAATTTGGCTGCAGAAGATGGAATTCATCGGGCTCCGTCTGTTCAAATGAACTTTAAGCAACAATCAAGGAAAACATTTATGCTCCTCTTTACATATGTAATGGTAATATGTCTTCTGAAGAAGACATAATGGAGCTGGAGCCTTAGGTTACCTTAGGAGAGCAATACAGGAATGTTAACTACTTATGTAGGCATTAAAGGCATTTTATAAAAGCAAGCAGGTTTTTCCTGTGAAGTATTAAAGTGACTTATTTGTTGTTTCTAGGAGCTGTCTTTCCTCTGGTTATGAAATTTAAAATGGGGAAACCTCCCTACCATCTGTCTCAGTTCTTTTGGTCAGGAACCCCTGTATGTTTCTCCCCCAGTTATCTTAACTGCTAATGCATTTAATTGGTGCTCCCAAAGCAGTTTTGAAATATTGATAGATTTTAAAAAACATCTGTAAATTATAAATAATTTTTAAAGTTCACATTTCTCTTTTGAATGCCCATTACAGAGTATTAGTTTTCAAGCCATTTAATAAGTTATGAGACAAATGAGTGAGTTTAATGTGGGGTCAGTGATGTGAAAAAAATGTGATGATTATATTAAAGTTTTAGCTTTTTAAAACTGTGTACATTTCTATTGAAAGTAAACATAGAATGTTATATAACAATGTATATTTTATTTAAAATTAATTAAAGACTAGTCCTACCTTCTACTTCTATTAAAAACTTCCAAACTATAGCTTCTTTGAGTGACATGTATTGTTAGACCATCACTGAAGCCATGTTGATCCTTAAATACTGTCCTTTGATCTTCTAGCTATTTAGATCTATTCAGCACACAGCACAATATTGTTTTATTTCAGCAATATCTAACCTCTTCATTTGCTATTTATTCACACCTGCATATTCCCCTAAGATTCCTTATCTCATTTTCAGGGTAGCCCTGCAGACAATTAGTGGTGGTAATAATATAAAATGTGGCCAGCACTAAAACCTGAAATGGCCATTACAACTAAACTATATGATATATAATAACCACTTCACTCAATTACCTGCACAAAAATGCAAGGATTTAAAACTGTGGAGCCTTATCATACATCCAGTTAACTGACCTACCCACCTGCTATTTAGTCCTTCCTTTCTTACAAATCATGTTCTACCTTGTGGCATGCTGTCTGGTAAATTAGCAATACTGTGCATTTGTATGAGTTTTCCATCCTTTTCAATACAAGTGTATAAGCACATATAAGTCTCTGCACTAGCATATGAACAGGTCTTTGACTGGAGGTAGGACAACAAATAATGGCTACATAACAACCCAATGCATAAATGCATACATGTGCATTCACAATCCATGTGCCTGTGGCAGTATGGAGTACACAGGTTTATGTGCTGCTGCCTGGTGTACTTGATTTTTCATTTTTAGTATCTATTATCATTCTACGTAACTCATTATATTTTACCTGTTAAAGAAACCTTGCTATTTAGTACTTTGGATGGGTTCCTGGGGGATACTTGTGTCACCAGTCTGCCATTATTATAATGGGAGAAAAGGAGTGAGAACATATCATCAGGACCCAGAGCTGGAGGGTGTCTGTACATCTCAACTGCTGGGCTTTCTCTTTGGTCAAATACAGCAGTTTAAGCATTTTGCCAGCTCTGAGTTTCAGGGGAGAAAGAATTATTCTTGCAGTAATGGCTCAGACTGGGGAGATGCAGGTTCTGTTTCCTCCTTCACACAGATTACATTTGTAACCTGAGGCAAAGCATTCCAGCTTGTCTGTGCCCGTTACTTGAACAGCAAAATGGGGAAAATGGAAAACTGCTGCTTACAGGATATTGAAAATATTAATTTGTTCATATGTGTAAACTCTGCTCTATCAGAGGGCCCCTATGTATTATGTCACATAAAGGTTAGCTGACATTTGCTTTAGGAATGTGGCCATTTGTCTAGTGGCAGCAAAAACATGTTTAAATCATACAGAAAAATAAGCCATGATAAAGTAAATGCCCTGAAGTCTACTCCAGCAAAAGCATGTGTATGTCATAGACCTTCCTGGTGACTAAGTAACATCTTTCTGAAGCAGTCCTGTTAATTCAGTCAGCAGCACTAGGGATAAGATCTCTTTTAAGACCTCGCGTCTGCTGGGGTTGGCACATGAGTGGCTGGCGGCTAACTCCACAGAGGTGCTTTTGTGTTCTTGTTCTTCCCCCTTCCTCCCCCGCTTTTGTGGGATAACTCCTGGTATTGCTTCACTTTTCTGTTAGTGAGCACTTTCCCCATCAATACTACTGAACAGGTGTTACTCTGCTACTAACTGAGTTTCCAGCTGTCCTCCTCCAACACAGACCATGCAAAATTTGTTGTTTCGTCCTATTAGACAGACTAGAGAATTATCAAGCCTGAGATGGAGGTCTTCCTTGCAGGATATGATAGTTTTGTTGCCAGAAGATGGTCAGAAAGGCCTGGCTGGCTAACAAAGACAGTCCTTCAGCTGCTGGGTGTAGTTCCAGTTTTGCATCCCCTTTGGCAGCAGCACAGAGACTGCTGCAGTGTGGCCAGCCAGCAGAATTAGGAAATAAGGACCTCTTTTATTTACTCAGGCTGCTGAATCATGGGCATTCCTGTCTGCTTGGAGAAAAGTCAGGCAGCTCTACTTTCCACTGGAAGTCTCAGGAGTGCTTGGTACTTTCATCTCAGAGTGTTCACACACTTGTTTTAATGTGCTTTATGGAAATGGTGAAACTCAGCAAGTACAGTTGGTGTAGAAAAACATCTGCACTAACTATTCACACACATTTGCATCTTTAAATAGACTTTTAGGCCTTGTAGCTGATTTTCAGTGAAGTTTTTTGGTTGTGAGTGCTAAAGCTTTCTTAGAGTCAGCGAGTGTGAAGTGACTGGTTCCAAAAATTAAAAATTTAAATGGACATGTTAAGTGCATCACACTGAAACTCAGAATACTTGCCATAACACAAAAAAGGCATTTACAGTAAGTAGCACTTAGTGAGTGCTGAAGGAAAAAAAAAGTCAATACAGAAAATATATTTTAAAACTCCATAAACAGTCTGTCAAGTACCTGGAGCTCCATTCTGCCCTCAGATAGATGTGTACCACTCCTGGGAACTTGTATGTGTGCATCTGAGTTTGGTCCAGAGTATTTTAAAACAGCTTGTTATAACATTAAAGATCAGATTTGTAATGTTGACATATAGCTCAGTGTGTAGGTGTCTGCAGATTTATATACAGGCAGCTATGTGCAGAGTAGCAGCAAACTGTATTTTCTATGAGAGTGATGGGTGAAAAGGGGTTTGAAGCCCTTTACCCCGACAGCAGGTCAAACTCTACCGCCCGTGCAGAGCTGGCTCTGTAGTGAGATCTACTGTGAAAGCTGGAGTGGAGTCTGCATCCCAAGGCTCTCTGCAAAGACCTTAAGTTCAGCTCCTCCATCACAGTTTTGAGGGACAAGGCCTGCTCACCTTGTGCCTGTGCACGTGGAGTCGCCTCAGTGTAGAGCAGTAAGTCACACTTTGCTGCCATTCTGAGGGAGACTTTCTTAATGGTTGCACCTTAATTTTATAGGGCAGCATGCTTGCGGGGAAGGGTGGGAGATAGCAGGACAGGCACTGCCATCACTCCAGTTCTGCTGTAGCAGTAATTACCCTTAGTCCAGTAGTTACCCCAGTTGCTGTCCCCAGATCCATTCCTACCCAGACCCTGAGCTCTACTGGCACATTAGTCCATTGCACACAATGTTCCCAGGGTTCAGGTTGGAGTCTGCACAGCAAAAGTCACTGCAGTGAAACATTCTCCTTGTGGCAGAAGGACAGTTTCAAAAGCCTTTCTGTGGGTCACTGAAAGCTGATGGGCTTGGCCTTTGGAGCCCTTTGTGTGAGGACAGCCCAGGGTCCCTCCTTCCAGGCATGGCCCCGTCCACACAGGCTGTCCCCTGCCCCGCCATGCCAGGGGCTGGCGGGGAGTCAGGAAAGCATGTTGGTGACATTGTTAGGCTTGTACTCAGGAAAATCCTGTTGTCCTCTGCCTTGTGGAATTCCCCCTGCCTTGCTGGTTCTTCCGGAGTTCTGAGAGATTGAAAGATTTTCACTTCTCAAGTTAAAAGGACACAAATCTGACTTGTGTCTTGCTTTTCTCCCTTTTGCACAAAGAGAACTGCTCTGTAGAATTAGTGTGGGCTCTGATTAAAAAATGCAGCGGCAAAGTGGTACACATTTCCATTTGCTGGCTGGAAAGCCAGAACTGTCTCTGTGCTATAGTTACATTCTTCCCCCTTCGCTTTCCTTACCCTTGTGAAAAAGCTGAGGAGAATCCCAGGCAAACAAGAAGAATTGGGTGGGGGAAAGGGGCTGCCATTGCTTATGCCATGGTCATATTCCATACTTGATCCTGACCCTGCTGCCAGCATGACAGCCTGCTGGGATCCACGAGCCAGGGGGAATAGTTGTATAATAGGTTAAACCAGGCAGGCAGTGGCCACAAAAAGGAAGTGATTTACTGCTATGTCAGTGATGGTACACTATTTATAACACTTACTATATATTCCTCTAAACTTTTATACAATAATATATCATTTCTCCATAGGATATACATTTTAATACTAAATTTGGTTACGAAATATGTTGCCTAGGCAGTCACAGACTATTTTTCTTCACTTGGTTGCTTGACATAAATTCCTGTTTATATGCCATCAGTGGGTGTATGTCAGAAATATATTGGATTTTTAAAGAACAAAAGGTTTTCCCATTTAAAAGACCTAGCTGGAAAGATGCATTTAATATAAAATTTAGAAGTGGAGAAAATGTTAACATATTTTTCTGTAAATGCTTGTTCCACTGTTTTGATAATTTCCAGTTTTAGAGTCAAATCCAGCAATTTGAAAGGGCAATACACAGATTTACATTAAAAGTCTCCTGTGAATATTGCAGTCATTAATGCAGTCATATCTTAAAAACTCACCTGACTGGTTTTATTTAGTATGTATGACAATGAGGAACTTTGCACATTGGGAAGCATTTTAGAAGATGATACTACTTTTGCTGGGAGGGAGGATTTTTATGTTTCCTTTTTTTTTGATAAACAGCATTGGTTTTGGTTCAGAAACATGGCACTCAGGCCAGGGGTTGATTTTGTTATTTAAATACAGTGCAGATTTGTATGTATGTAATTACAGATGTATAGTGTGTGTGTGTATATGTGTGCAAAAGGTGTGTTTAATTTGTGAAACCCTCTTCTCCAAGATGCAAACAAGAGGATAAAAACCCATGCAGTTTCCAAGTTATCCTGAAAAGCATTGTGTCAATGGGCAGGCATCCAGCAATGGTGTTTGGTTGTTTTCTCAGAGTTAGATGGCTGCCATCTGGCATTGATAGTGAGATGGCGTTGTCATCAGTTTCTAGATGCAGGAAAGGAATGAATCCTCATCTGTTTCCTGTGGATAAGCAAGAGGTTGATAATCTAGTGAAATCTCTTTACCTTATAGTAAGCAGGCTTGGAATTTGTTTATATAATATAGGCCAGCTCTAACTTTTGTAGTGTAGTAAATTGCTTGAGAGAAGGCTGAGGATGTTAGGAAACTGTCTTCTTTGCAAAAATACCTTTAGAAAGATATTTTTCATGGGGTTTATTGTATCTTTTTTCTATAGTGTTATTGTAGTCAGTTTTACTTTTAAAATGAAAAAAACCCTCAAGCATTGCCCCTGGAAAGGAATAGAAGAATTATTTGAGGTAGAGTGATCTTTCAAACATTCTTTTAATATTTTAAAAGAAGTTTTAGGCTAATATCAATATGATCATTGAAGTATAGTTATCTACATTTAAAACAAAAGGTTCAAAAACTGTACAGCACATTTCTTGAAAAAAATATTTACAACTTGCCCTGTTTAGAGATGAGGTAATGCCATAGATAACTAGTCTGTTTATTATCTGGCCAGCATTTCTGCTTTGTCTTTTCCTGGTAACTCATAAATCTTTCAGCTTTTACCATAAATGTTTATCATTTTTCCTGTTTCCAGTTTTTTACAAGTTGCTTTGTCTGTGATCATCTCACAGTACAGGTTCTGCTGTACTGAGGAAGTTCAGCTGGCTGAGGCCTTTGCAAAAAAGGAAGAAATGGTGGGCAACCTCTTGAACTTAAAAAAAAAAATGCTGTTCATGGCTGACCCTTGTGACACTTTCCCATTTTCCTTGATCCTGGTTGTTGGTTTGTTAGATTGTTTTGAACATTTAATGATCCAGCTGCCAGCTTTCAGTAACTGAATTGTATCATTATTGGAGAAATCTGGTTGCACTTTATTAGAGAAAACATCACTGTTTATATTGTTGTCCTGTTCCTCCCTTGTAATTTTTCCTATTATTGTTTAGAATAACACCCAAGTCTGTCTCAGAAACAGCCTTTAAAGATTCCTGTGTTCAGAATCATTTTCAAAGGAAAAAATACCACAAACCTGCGGCAAACAGGGCAAATCTTTTCAGTAAATATTGGGCATGTGAGTTGACTGTGTTCATTTTAAAGCATGCCTTTAATATTTTCTTTTCCTTTGACTCTTCAGATGCTCACATAATATGCAAATAATTTTACAGTGGATACAAAAGAAACATTAAATATATTAAAATCTGCATTTTAATAAAATTGTCAATGTATAATACATATCCTGCAACGGAGGAAGAATGATAAAAAAGCAATAAAAAGTTAATATAGGCACAGAACTATTTAATAACTTCTAATGTTTTACAGTATGATAAAAATAAATGTGGTCTTGAAACTGTTGATATCACTGTAAGAAATGTTCTAGTCTGAGTTTAATGTTTTAGCTATTTAGGAGTAGCAGTCCTGTGTTATTCATATGCATTTTCTAGCTCCTTTTTACTCTTGAGACTAAGCTTGTGGGCATGTTTCTTTCTCATTTCAGACGGAGTGGATGTTGAGGATGACCCCTCCTGCTCATGGCCAGCATCATCTCCTTCTAGCAAGGATCAGACTTCCCCGAGCCATGGAGAAGGCTGTGATTTTGGAGAAGAGGAAGGAGGCCCAGGTTTGCCCTATCCATGCCAGTTCTGTGACAAGTCGTTCAGCCGCCTCAGCTACTTAAAGCACCACGAGCAAAGTCACAGTGACAAGCTCCCTTTCAAATGCACATATTGCAGCCGTCTCTTCAAACACAAACGGAGCAGGGACCGCCACATAAAGCTTCATACGGGAGACAAGAAGTATCACTGCAGTGAGTGTGATGCGGCGTTCTCAAGGAGTGATCATCTTAAAATTCACTTAAAGACTCATACGTCCAACAAGCCATATAAGTGTGCCATTTGTAGACGTGGGTTCCTGTCATCTAGTTCACTGCATGGACACATGCAGGTTCACGAGAGGAACAAAGATGGCTCCCAGTCCGCTTCCCGGATGGAGGACTGGAAAATGAAAGACACTCAGAAATGCAGTCAGTGTGAAGAAGGCTTTGATTTTCCTGAAGATCTTCAGAAGCACATTGCAGAATGTCACCCTGAGTGTTCGCCTAATGAAGACCGATCTGCTCTTCAGTGTGTTTACTGTCATGAACTCTTTGTAGAGGAAACATCCCTAGTAAATCACATGGAGCAGGCTCATAATGGTGAGAAGAAGAATTCATGCAGCATTTGCTCTGAGAACTTTCACACTGTGGAGGAGCTGTACAGCCACATGGACAGTCACCAGCAGCCAGAGTCATGCAACCACAGCAACAGCCCATCTTTGGTAACTGTGGGGTACACATCAGTCTCTAGCACTACCCCAGATTCAAATCTTTCAGTGGATAGCTCAACAATGGTGGAAACAGCTCCTCCTATACCAAAAGGTCGTGGAAGGAAGCGAGCAGCTCAGCAAGTGCCAGATATCACTGGTCCTTCAAGTAAGCAGGCAAAAGTTACTTATAGCTGCATTTACTGCAACAAACAGTTGTTTTCCAGCCTTGCAGTTTTGCAGATACACCTGAAAACTATGCATTTAGATAAACCTGAACAAGCCCATATCTGTCAGTATTGTTTGGAGGTATTGCCATCTCTGTACAATCTGAATGAACATCTTAAGCAAGTCCATGAAGTTCCAGACCCAGCACTGATTGTTTCTACCATGCCTGCCATGGTCTACCAGTGCAACTTCTGCTCTGAAGTGTTCAATGACCTCAACACCCTTCAGGAACACATCCGATGTTCTCATGGATTTGCCAATCCTGCTGCTAAGGACAGTAATGCTTTCTTTTGTCCCCATTGCTACATGGGATTTCTTACAGATTCTTCCCTGGAAGAGCATATTAGACAAGTCCATTGTGATCTTAGCAGTTCCCGTTTTGGTTCTCCTGTGCTTGGAACCCCAAAAGATCCAGTGGTGGAAGTGTATTCTTGTTCTTACTGTACCAATTCTCCAATATTTAATAGTGTTCTTAAACTGAACAAGCATATCAAGGAGAACCATAAGAACATTCCTTTGGCGCTGAATTATATCCACAATGGGAAAAAGTCCAGAGCCATGAGTCCATTATCTCCTGTAACCATTGAGCAGACCTCTTTAAAGATGATGCAGGCAGTTGGAGGTGCTCCTGCTCGTCCTGCTGGGGAATATATTTGTAATCAGTGTGGTGCTAAGTATACTTCCTTGGATGGTTTTCAGACTCATTTGAAAACACATCTTGACACTGTCCTGCCAAAACTGACCTGCCCTCAGTGCAACAAGGAATTTCCAAATCAGGAGTCACTGCTGAAGCACGTTACCATTCATTTCATGATCACCTCAACCTACTACATCTGTGAAAGCTGTGACAAGCAGTTTACTTCTGTGGATGACTTGCAGAAACACCTACTGGACATGCATACATTTGTGTTCTTCCGCTGCACCTTGTGCCAAGAGGTTTTTGACTCCAAAGTCTCCATTCAGCTGCACTTGGCTGTGAAGCACAGCAATGAGAAGAAGGTATACAGATGTACATCTTGCAACTGGGATTTCCGCAACGAGACCGACCTGCAGCTTCATGTAAAACACAACCACCTGGAGAACCAAGGCAAAGTACACAAGTGCATCTTCTGTGGTGAATCCTTTGGTACAGAGGTGGAGCTGCAATGTCACATCACTACGCACAGCAAGAAGTACAACTGCAAGTTCTGCAGCAAAGCTTTCCATGCTATCATCTTGCTGGAAAAGCACTTGAGGGAAAAACATTGTGTTTTTGAAACGAAAACCCCAAACTGTGGAACGAATGGGGCATCTGAGCAAGTTCAGAAAGAGGAAGTGGAACTCCAGACCTTGTTGACAAATAGCCAGGAGTCCCATAACAGCCACGATGGCAGTGAAGAAGATGTGGACACATCTGAGCCTATGTATGGCTGTGACATTTGTGGAGCAGCTTACACCATGGAGACTCTCTTGCAGAATCACCAGCTGCGAGACCACAACATTCGACCTGGAGAAAGTGCCATAGTGAAGAAAAAGGCTGAACTCATTAAAGGGAATTACAAGTGTAATGTGTGTTCTCGAACATTCTTCTCTGAAAATGGGCTTCGAGAGCACATGCAGACACACTTGGGACCAGTGAAACACTATATGTGCCCAATCTGTGGTGAGCGGTTTCCATCTCTTCTGACTCTTACTGAACATAAGGTCACACATAGTAAGAGCCTGGACACTGGAAACTGCAGGATTTGCAAGATGCCACTCCAAAGTGAGGAGGAATTTTTAGAGCATTGCCAAATGCACCCTGACCTGAGGAACTCCTTGACAGGGTTCCGCTGTGTGGTGTGCATGCAGACAGTGACCTCCACGCTGGAACTGAAAATCCATGGCACATTCCATATGCAGAAAACTGGAAATGGTTCTGCTGTGCAGTCCACAGGACGTGCACAGCATCTCCAGAAACTGTACAAGTGTGCGTCTTGCCTGAAAGAATTCCGTTCGAAACAGGATTTAGTGAAACTTGACATCAACGGTCTGCCATATGGTCTGTGTGCTAGCTGTGTTAATCTCAGTAAAAGTGGTAGTCCAAGTGTCAACATCCCTTCAAGCAGTAACAGACAAGGAATGGGCCAAAATGAGAACTTGAGTTCCATTGAGAACAAAAGCAAGGCAGGGGGACTGAAGACTCGCTGTTCTAGTTGCAATGTAAAATTTGAATCAGAAACTGAACTCCAAAATCATATTCAGTCAATCCACAGAGAGCTTGTTCCAGACAGCAACAGTACACAGCTGAAAACACCACAAGTATCTCCAATGCCTAGAATCAGCCCCTCACAAACTGAAGAGGTAACCCTTTTTTCTTTGCTCTTGACACCTTCCATCCTTTTGGAAAAAATCTCCCTTTTTTCAAGCTGTCTTGTCACTTGTCATGAAATGCTTAGGCTGATCCATGTTACATTTCCATCCACAGCCATTAGTTAGTAATTACCTTCTTCCTGATATGCCTTTCATCTTGGATTGAATTTTGCAGAATAGGACTTATTCCAGTCTCCCTAGGATATTGTCTTGTGTATCACTGAGGATACCTATCTTCATGCCAGCACAACTGAGATCTGGAATCTTATCCCAGCTCCCATACGCATTGGAATCCCCAGCTAGGAGTTGTGCTTACGGCACAGAGCATTAATGACAGAGAAGTAGACATAGTGAGCCAAAATGCTGGCATAAGGGGTTGATATTTTAGAAAATATTTGTGACTAACAAATTGAGGGTATTTTTGTTAATTGTGTTGTAGACTTTCATATTCCCCTCTTCGAGCATATTTTGATTAAGTAGAAGAGCAAGCTAGCCTAAGGTAAATTGGGAAATCAGTCCTTTAGATGCAACTGCTTGTCTTTTTTCTTTCCATTTCTGATGAAGAACATTTTGATGTCACTGAAACACCTAGTACCTGATGATTGAAATTCCATCATGCAGCATAACTTAAAAAGTACATATCAAACTCTTGAAAGATGTAATCAGCTTCCTCAGTCACCAGTGACCAAGTAATGAAACCTGTATGTGGGGAGGTAAGGGGGTTGTGTACTGAGGGAAGGGAATCAGTTTTATCTTCAGAAATGTTACTATTATATTGACTTAGAGGTAATATTTTAAGCATGGTATCTTGCATCTTATAATTCAGGAAGGCTAAAAACACAGCACAAGAAAATTTTAAGAAATAACAGCTTTTGTTTCAAGAAAGCTTTTAGTCTGTAATGATACAAGCATGGTGCAGCCCATTGCTATGAATGTGTATGGATACCCTGTGGCTAGGGAGCTGCTGCTCTTCCATCACCTTCCTCACTCCCTGTTTGTGAGCCCATCTGTTGGGAAAAACATCTCTCAGCATGTTGTCCAACAGTGTTGTGCAAACTGGAGGGCAGGAGGGAGGCAGAGAGGGAATAGTGAGGATACACCAGCATATGTGGATCAACAGTGTAAGTATTTATGGAGCTTCTGAGAATGTAGATGAAGATAGGCTGTGAGAAGAACACTGAGGTAGCACAGAGCCTGGAGTGTCATGAAGAGAGAACTGGAGCTGAGAGTTCAGGATGAAGTACCAGGCAGGCTGCACCTCCCAGGGAAAGGCCCCGTGTTTTCATAACTTTATCTCCGGTTTGCTCACTGGGTGGTGGTAGGGGACACCTGAGGATGGGGTGTGGTGTGGAATTTATGGAAGGCTGTTAGACTAAGAACCTGAGGTCTAAGGAAAACCATCTTTTTAAAGAAGAGGGAAGAGGAGTGGCTCTCATTAGCTGTGTTTTAGGCCACTGATGACCTCACTGCTGCTGAGTGAGATTACCCAGGATTACCTGTTTTTGAAAGGTTCAGAGTCATCCTGGTTTCTGTTTCTGCCATCTTGCATCAAGTGACTACATGAAATCCCTCTTCCCAATCATGTTGGAAGCCAATTCCTGCTACCTCAAGCACAATCAGAATCATTTGTTAAGTCAGTTACCATGCTGTTACCAATTTGTCTTTCTCTTGCTTGTAAACTAGACAAAAAGAGATTTGAGAGTCCATTGTGATGATGTAAGATCAGTTACCTTCAGTGTCGTTAGTGAATCTTCCTGTACTTGGATCAGATATAATCAGAGTTCTTAGTTATACTGCTAATTGGCATCATGTTCCTCTTCTTAATCCTTTTGATTTTTATATAAAAGTGTATCTAAGATGAAAAAAGTTTTTAAACTACACATTTTTGAATAGCATTTGTCTCCTTCAAATCACCATTTACCCCCCACCTCCATTCTGAGGATGTAAACTGAATTTTCAGTGTCTATAGTTCTGGTGTCCACATAGTAATGTAGACTTTCAGATTCTTTTCTCATAGGAACCAAGGCTATCAAATTCCTGATAGAGCATTAGTAGTTCTGGAAAACATAAATGCACATTTATAAAATCCTGAAAGATAATTCATTTTCCTAGCAGACATTACTGGTTCAAATTCTAGTGATGCAAGCTGTGTAGCAGTGAGAAACAAAATTGAAGCACAAACAATAAAAAGAAAAAGTGATTTTTAAAATTTATTATTAGTCACTGGCTGTCATAATCTACTGGAAGGATGTTTCTTGAACTGAAGAGCAGTATTAATAATATAAAGGAGGGAAAGTTTCATTTGCGTTATTGAGAGTCATGTGATTTGAGATTTCAACCTATATATAAAGAGTATTTATATATATTAACTTATATATAAAGAGTATTTCACTCATAAGGCAAGAAAAATAATATCTTGCATATATGAGATGAGTTGTCAGATTATTAATACTGCTGAATACCTCTTTTTACTCAGTAAGAGATTTCAATGATAAGAATATTTGAAAATACCTTTTTAGGATAAAAGATCACACTGGAAGTGTCACTTCTAGCTTCTTTGCTGAGTATTCTCATGGTTGAACTAGAAAATTTCCCTTTTTAGTCTGTTCCCAGTGATATGATAGGGTGCAATTACCTTACCACAGTTTAATGTCTTCAGCTGAGCTGTCACCTGCTGAGCTTACCCCACTTACTGTGTGAAAAATGTTGACCTGAATAATCTCCGCTGAAAGTTACCTTCTGACTGGGATGGAAAATTATGACTAGTGCTCATCATTGGTTGCAACGAGTCAAGGAGCAGGTCAGAACTCATTAAGTCCATCACACTTCTGAATCTAGTACCCCTAAGTTATCACACAGACTTAAACAGGCAGATGAACAGCAGCTTTTGAAAGAGCTCTAAAATGTGTAGATCTTCAAGTTAAACTTTGAGCTTTAATGAGGTGCTGTATTCAGCTGGTTTTAGATTTCTTGTAAAGATCTTTAATCGGACTGCAAGCACACTTTTAGGCTAGGGTGATAACCTTAGTGATAGTTACTGTCTAAAAGCAGAGAACAAGGTCTGGTATGCTGGTGAATTGGGAACTAGACCTTTTTCTGTCACTCACTTGCTTTGCTGACTTGGCCAAAACTGCTTGAACATCTCTGCTTCGTTTTCGTTATTCAAAATATAAGATAGATATTTCGTGAAAAGAATGTTTCCATGTTTACTTACAATGCACATTTTGTAAAGCACTTGAAAGATGAAAATCTATTCAAGAAAATCTGTATGGCCTTGATTCTCTTGTTCCTCCTTAATATGCTGTCAGGCACCTAATGAGAGAACTCTTGACTCAGCAGAAAGTGTGCTCTCACTTCTTAAGCTTCAAGACTCTGTACTTGCTGAATTACACCAGCAGAACAGTGCAATAAATTACATTGTCTGTTTCTTAGCTGGCAGGGGAGGAGGGAATGGACTCCAGCTTACACCAACAGCTTAATATCTGAATTATGGTAGAGCATCCGTATGTGCAACTGCACTCAGTTTGGGGTCCTGTTGGTAACTTTCAGAGTAGAAGTATAATTGCTTCTGTATCACTTTGTACCATGAATATGAAGCTCGTGTGAATACTGTATTACCTGTGGCAATGCAGACAGTCCTTCATTAATAATACAAGAATGCTCTAGGTTTTCTGGTCTTGAGGAGAGAAGGAGCAGCATGAGTACACGGCCAAATTACTTCAGGAGTGAAGATGCTTATTTAGGTGTGGCAAAAGATTTGCAGAAACTTACTGTTTCAGAGAGTATTAAAAATGCTGAACAAAGTCGAGAGCTCGCAACTGTCACAGAAGCTGGAGAGCACAATAAGTGAATCTGGGGCTGCTCTTCTGTCCTGTTGTGGTTGTGCAGAGCTGTATGCCAGGATGGGCATGTCACAGCAGGGGACACCGGGCACATCACAGCATTGTTCTCCAAGGAGCCACAAAAGTGCAGTCTGACAATGAGCTTGCAGAGATGGGGGGTCACAAAATTCAGATACTGTAGAGAGCTGTTGGATCCTTGAAACTCAACTTCTCCAACCTCAGATGAATCCAGAAATGGTATCACCCTGGGAGAACGAACGGAACTCAGGTAGGTGTACTCTTTTATCATTACTTTTTTTTTTCCTCTTTATTTATTCATGGGCTCTGAATCTACCTTTATTCTCTTACTGTTCTTTCCTCTACTTCTCAAAACACTGCCAGACCCAAAAAGACAGAAAACAGGACCTGCCTTTTGAAGTAGCTGGTTTATTTCAACAGCATGCACTGGCAGTCAGAGGCAGAAAGAAGAGGGAAAAGACTGTAAGCAACCCAGAAATGTTCCCAGATGCATGCTTTTGGCAGGGCAAGCAATAGCATTTTAGCAATATAAATCACAGTACTTTTAACTGAAAAAATGCACTGAAATCTATACTCACGCATTTAATTGAAATACATAAAGAAATTAAAATAATCCTCCTCATCAGCAATCCAAGCTGATCATTCTGACTACAGGATTTTTATGAATAAGCACATAAACTTGTAATGTAAACATAAGTAGTGCCTTGGGTTTCCTGTCAGTGAATCCAGGCCCAGAACAAGTGATTTTCATGCTGTATTTGGATCCAGGAACAGAAAAAGGTAAAGAAGGTTTGTTGCTGGCACAAAGATTTGGCTTTGAAATAGTTTGTGGAACTAATCTGCAACAAACATATTTTCTGCTTCCGGAGTTTCAAAATTATTTCAAAATACCAGTTTTGTCTTCTGGGTCATTTTAACACTGCTTTCAGGAAAGTATTATTTAAAGTGTGACCATATCTATTCTTAGGAAGGGCCAGCCTGGGATTTTTTTGCCACAGTAAGCCACCTCCACTTTGCACTATGCTTTGAATTCTGGTAGTGCCACTACCATGAATTGTCTGATAAGGTCCAGCTTAAGCATTTCTCTTCTCTTTGTCTTAACACTTTTGATGGTGAGCTATCAGGATCCTCTTTGAATTTTACAATAGTATTATTGTTATCCTGTTGCTATAAATCCTACCAAAGTTAAGCTTCAAACTTCCCACCTCACACACATCATGAGTTCAGTCTGTGAAAGGAAGGCTATATGTTGGCTGGGAGCTGCTGAACAGAAGCAAAGGGGAAAATTGCACTGAGTTTTCTCAGTTTCCTGTCCACTGATCATTAAAATCTAATGCTGTTTGTCTTGTTATTTGTCAGAGACATCAGATGGGGAGTTTGGAGATGCATCTTCTTCACACCTATGGAAAACTTTGCAGGAGAGGATGAAAGGATAACATGTTCTCCAAAATTTTCAAGAGTGCTAAACCAAGATTTCCGTAAAATGAACCAGGGGAGGGGATGGGGGGAGGGGGTGAAATGTGTGCTTGAAGAAACACAGAAGAACCAGAGAGGGACACAGGAATGTGGATGAAGTCCTTAAGGATCTCTAGAGAGGGCAAATGTAGATTCAGCAAAACTTTATGAGACAAAACATCCATGAGATGTATACTCCTACAGCTCAGCTGTGCAGCCCACTATCCTCTTGGGGTTTTCCCTGTACTTGGACCTGCTGGCCAACTGGCTGGTGTAGAACACCACAATTTCTGCACAGCCCCAGAGGAAAATCACCATAGTGATTAGTGTTTGTATTCTGATCTCAGAACTGGGTAGAAACAAAAAGAAATTTCACAGAATTTTCTAGCCTGATCATCTTTAGTAACAATACACAGAAAATCATGACATATCTCTATTTGTCTGCTGGTTTGCATACCTCTAGAGGATTCTCTCACTTCTGCCTCTTATTTTTGGTCTACTCTTGGCCAACTTTAGGGAAAAAATTCATAGTTTGATAGTAATCTCAAAGCTTTTGAAATTGTTACAATATTTGTGAAGAGAGGTGACCCAGCAGCTAACAGAATCCAAATAGGAGAGAGGCCTTTAAGAGATCCAAACCAGGAAGATGGCTGTAGCTGAAGTTTATACCTGTTTTATATGCGAAAGTCAAGTGAACACAAGGCATGAAGTTATAGGAGGAAACTATGATCTGTTCTTTGCAAGACTCACAAACCAGCTTCTTAAGTGACTGTACATGACGACTGTTTTTCGTCACTACTCAATAAAGTTGTTATATATGATGTGTGTATTACTTTTCTCGTACAACAAACATAACACCCAGATTTGTTACTTCGACATGAGGGAAAAAAAATGGGCTAAACATTAATTTAAAATGGGTATGTAGCCCCAGTACTGCTTGTTTCATAGAGTTATACAAAATGAACATAAGAAAACCACCTGATATGTAGTATCTTGCTAAAGGATACTGTTCTTTGACCTGCCTGAGCTCTGTGATAGCAGATGGTTGATCTTACGCCTGGTGGCTCAAAACTGCGAGGTACCTTTTTTTCCTGCCAAAGCTATCTTTCATTTATACTGTTTCCTACATTGTGTTACAAATTATAAATATGACCTGCACTATTTTATACAGCATATTTTGCTGGGTATGACAACAGAGATGTGTCTCTTGCTAACATCCAACATGTGACATTCTAGGACAAGAAGTGGAGGAGACAAATGGACACACAGGAGGTTCCCTCTGAACATCAGGAAAAAATTCCAGGGCAACCAAGCCCTGGCAGAGGTTACCCAGACAGGCTGTGTATCCCTTTGAGATACTCACAAGTCATCTGGATGTGGTCTGGCTCTAGGTGACCCTTCTTGAGCAGGAGGACTGGACCAGAGGATCCCCAGAGATTAACCTCAGCCATTTTGTTCTTTGGTGGCTTCTACCCATCTTTGGGCCCATCTGTCAGATGTATGTTGGTGTTACTCTGTTGTTCCTTGGTGGATAAAACTTTGTTGCTGGTATATGGCTTCATAAGCCACTGAATAAAAGGGCAGGGCCCTTCCAGATACTGATCATCTCAGTTCAGTCCTACCAATAATAATGCACACTTCTAGGAATAATTTTTAATGACTGTGAAATGCCTTGGAAGAGTGTCTTAGAAATACTGCCACTTAGAAATGCAGCCATTTAAAGTAACTTTCTGCTTGTGTACTCAAAAGCAAGGTGGGAGGTAGGAGAGAAGGGAGCTATTTATCCCCTTTGATAATATGTCCAGTTTTGGGTCCTGTGTTGGGATACATTTCCTCTGGTTTTTGCTTATTAGTCAGATTCTTCACAGCATTCTGTCTAAAAAGGTACATCTAATGGCTTTCCATATCTGGAAGGCCACCTCTTTCCCTCTACATTTTTTAGTAGGAAATGGGGTGGTTCACCAACAAAGAATGATCTGAGACTTCAAGTTTCCAGATTTCCTTCTGTGTTTGCTTTATCACTGCTATAACAATCCTCTTGGTTTCTACTCTTATGGCTGGAATAGGTTTAGGGCAAACCTATAGGAACATGGCTGTCTTTTTAAAAATCCTTGCAACCATCACAGATAGTGGTCAAATTTGTAATTGATCCTATTCTGCTGCTTGGTGCTTCTCTCACAGGCCTAGGCAGGGAATGTCTATATCACCTGGTGATTTTCCCAAACTATCAGTCTTAACCATAGTTACTCATTTTTCATATGACCCTGCTTCACAGCTGGTTTGTATGATGGTGGTTGAGTGGTCAAAGTCCTTCAAACCTAGAAGTATAGCATTATGCTTCTGAAACAAATTTAGCAATCCTTTTTTTTAAGATAGAGGAATGGTAGACTGAGGTCCCATGTAAAAAGACATTAATTTTTACAGGATGTACGTAAGAGGAGCTGCTGGTATTTTAAGAATTAATGTGAAAGTAAAAGATTATGAAATAGGACAGAGGCAATTCTGTGAAGTTCCCTTAATTCCCTTAGAGGAGAGCAAGTATGTCTTCACAGGAAAAAAGCCAGATAGACACAAATCATTGTGGATAGTGTTGAAGAGTGGCTGAGCAGAGTGCTTGTTTTCCTGGTACACCACTTCCTTGGGCAGCTGCACTGCCCCAGCAGAGGTTTTCCAGCCGGGCACACAGTCAAGTGTCATTGCAGTGTCAGCAGCTGTGTGCCAGCTCAGATGCTACCAGTATATTTGTTAACATTGGTGTGGCCTAAGTGTATCTATAGAGGGTAGTACTAAAATCACAGCAATATGATTGTAGGACTCTGTTCATGGCATATTTTGTGGTGCCTTTTTAAAACCCCACTCTTGTCCATGTTACCGTGTGAAGCCTTAATTTGTGAAGTCCCATTGACTTTCCCAAGTGCAGAGCTAATTGCATGAGAAGGATCTAAGGGGTTTACTCCTTCTCTTGGTACTTCAATGAAAATTAATTTCTTATATATTATGTATGAGTAATATATTTCTGTTTGTACATTAATATTAATGCTGCATATTTTTGAGCACAAGTTCTATTCTGTAGGATTAAATTATTTTGGTAAGTAATAGTGCAGAATTCAGTTTGAGTTAAAAGTGGACAATTAAGGGTAGGGGGAGGGTCCTGGGTCACACTTTGGAAAGTGAAATTAATCAGCATTAATTCTCCACAGAGTGGGAGAAAAGTGGTTGTAGTGTTAAAATTACAAAAAGAAAAGTATATAAAAAGCTACTGATTTTGCCTTTCTGTTAAAATCCAGAGAGCTTTTACAAAATCTGTGATGGAGAAAAGAGACAAGAGTATTCTCTTGTGCGTACTTG
The DNA here is from genome assembly GCF_050655825.1 of Lonchura striata. Lineage (NCBI taxonomy): Eukaryota > Metazoa > Chordata > Aves > Passeriformes > Estrildidae > Lonchura > Lonchura striata. The sequence goes on along the minus strand of NC_140704.1, from coordinate 111,189,248 downwards.
CAAACTATTAATTTTATTGGCCTACATCTGTTGCTGATTGTTGGTGAAGAAAGTAGTGGCTTTGTTGAATGACAGTCTGTCTCACTATGCCTTTTTTAAAAAACAAAGCAAAACCACCCAACTTCTAAAGGGAAGAAATGTCAGCTTACTCAGAATATCTGCATTTTGAGTCTCAGACCTGCCAAGTCAAACTATTGCCTTTTCTTTGATGCCACTTCATCTGCAGAATTATGAGTGTGATGTTGGTCATTGTTCCTCCTCAATGTCTGTAGTCACATAGCGGCTCTGACACAGATGCCGAGTGTTGGAATGCCTTTGGATGGGTTAACATCTAAGGCTTCAGAGGGTCTCGTTGCCTTTGGTTTTAAGCGCAATGTAAGGGGACTGAAAGGGGTGGGGATGCTGACAGAAAGTTCAGTTGCTGGCACAGTCAGCCCCAAATTCCTGAGCACTTCTCAGCAGATACATGTGCACTACTCAGAGACTCAGCCTCACCCAGGATCAGGTCCTCAGACAGAAGGACAGAAAGAACTATATTTGCTTATCAGATCCCAAATCAAATTCAGCGTACTTTCAGCTGTTTGTATTCATAAACTTTTTAAGCCTATCTATCATGGAGTAATTGAGAGAGAAAATAAATACACAGCCATGTGCTGCCAGGTTTTAGAGTTACTTTTCTGACAGGTATTTCACTGAATTTGAAAGGCCTAGAGAGGTTAAAGGATTAGACATCTCAAAGGGAAGAGATGCAGCTCTTGAATGTGGCATGATGTGTTTTTTTCTGTGTGGGGATGTGAGACATTGCAAGTTAATGCTCTTCGTCAGCTAGGGGAGGGAAAGGTTTGTAACTAAGAGACATTGAAGACAGACATGATTAAATACAGAATCCAGAATAAAGGTGAAAGACAGAACAGCAGACCATGATTTCAAGCAGAATAGAGAAGTAAGGACTGCTAACATGAACATTTGTATTTCTGACTCCATATATTTTCTGTATGCAATAAGTAACCATAACAAAAGAAATGAGGAAAAATAATGTTTCTTTCTATTTTTCATTTTGTTTACCTTATGGGATTGATTGTATTCTTTCCACAGGCATGTACACTCAGACTCTGTTATAATTTAGGCACTGATAAATGAAAACAGAACAGAAAAATACTTGTAAAATCTCCATGAATGTGTTTTTAAAAGTAATCAGCAAATACTAATTAAAGGCTTTTTTGTGAGCAATTACAAAAGTTGGTGATTAGTCAATTAAAAAGAAAAAAGGAAGATGACAGTGCCCCATAAGCAAAATAAATAACTAACTATGCAGTGAAACTGGCTAACATATGCTTAGTTTTCTAAGAGCTTAAGGTTGACAAAATAAGCATCCAGGAAGGTAAGAAAGAAATCCTTAATTAAGGTACTGTCAAAATTAATCTGAACTCTAATGAAAAATGGCTAAATGGACAAAGCTAGGACTGTGGTTGCTCTTGTGTATCATGAAGGGCCAAGCACACTGCTAATGCTTAATAAAATAACTATGTTTAAAAAATCAGCTGGCAGCATTAGGAGTTAGCACTGGCAAACTTGTAGTTACTGTGCAAGTTTTAAGTGTCTTAACTTGTTATTTTCAAATGATTTTTTGGATGCTGTTCACTTTTTCTTCTCAGGCTACTGTTCTGTGAGTTTAAAAGGCTTAATCAACTCCACCCTTTAGGTGAGGGAAACTGAGTGAATGACTGATATGGGAGAAGGGAATTAGAGGATGTGAGAAGCGTGGTATCACTCTTTTTTTGGCAACAGCAGGTTGTCTCAGCTCTGTTATTGATCCATATACTCAGTCTGTGCTAAAACTGAGGGGAGAAAGCCTTGAAAATCCCCTTCAGTAGTGTGAGAAGGGCAAATAATGTAATTAGGTGTAAACAGGAGGTTATTGGTGTGGTAACAGGTACACATCAAACCCATTTTTGATCGGGCAAGGCAAAGAAGTGTGAAAGGAGTATAGAACAAACTAGGGATGCCTGCAAGCCTAAGACTGTAGATGCCATGCATTAGAAGCTACAAGTGATATTTTGGTTATTTCATATAGGGAATTCAGTTAAAAGGGGCATGGGTACAGGAGATCCAGAAATGGTATATGTAATCAAGAAAACCAGTACTGCTAAACAAATGCTTTGTGATTGAGCTAGTGGCATATCCTCCCCGTGGAGAAGAATGAAGTACAGATTAGAGGTAATATAATGGAGTATAATACACAATAAATGACTTACAAAAATATCCATTCCAAAATTCTCAGTGAAAGGAGCTGAAGATAAAAGGAAACATTAAGCAGATAAACTTGCAGGCTTTAAGAAGCATCAATAACCTGGGAAAAGGCCACTAAACAAGCATTTAGCAGGGAATATAAAGCTTATGCATGAAGTTACTGGTTTGTGAGCTTGATTTAAACAGTGAGGAACAGAAGAGGAAGGCTAATCAAAAACATGATAGAAGAAAGTTTGGATTTAATGAAGGATAGAGGGCAAAGATTCACAGAGAGAGGATCATGCTTAAAATTTTCAATAAAGAGTATTTTGAGAGAATAGCCACAAGTGCTGACAGAGAAGCCTATAAACATGATTTACCAGGATTTTAGCAAAGCTTTTGAAATGGTATAGCACAAAAGACTAATCTGTTGGGTGAATAAGTACGGCATAGGGAGAGATACTTTCTTTTATTAAAAAAGAAAAGAAACATGATCTTGGGTATGGAAGGCATGAGAGTCTTTTGAATAGAAGCAGGTTAGTTTGGAGTGGTGTAAATAATGGAAGGCCATAAGAATCATTATTTGCACCAATTTTATTTAACTTATGCAGCCTATCAGTAGTGTAGAAGAAAGAATAAGTAGTAAGGCGATGAAATTCCCTGGTAGTACAAAACTGGAGAAATGTCAGAACAAAATAGGCAAGTGATAAAATACTGAATGATTTTGACAAGGAGGTGGAGCATAAGCCAATAAGTAGCATATGCAGTTCATTTTCAAGTAATATAATGAGGCTGGGGAATAGAAAAAAAAGAATGAATCAGTGCCTCAGACAGTGAGAGGGCACAAAAGTCTACACAGAAGTATTTTCTGCATACTTTTGAAGCACTTCTGAACAGAACTGTAAATCCTCTAGCAGTGTGGTTATTAGTTGTTTTGCTTTATTTATAAAAGCAAAGCAAATAAAATTCTGTGCACAGAATTGAAGTACCAACTGAAGGTTCGTATTCCTGTGCTGTTTATAAAAGCAGCAGTCTCATTTTGCTTGACATGGACACTCTGGGCACTTTTATAGAAAAGAAATTCAGAAAACTGCAGAGTGATAAGTGAGGATTGGGACAATAATTAAAGGTCTAGGTGACATTAATTATTCAAAAGTTTAGGGAGACACATGCATATGCCCAATCCAAAGCTCTTTAAATGAAGTCACAAAGAAGATTTGAATGGTGGAAAGCTTTAAAATGGTTGTGAAAACAGGAATGCAACAGGCATACAATGGTCCTGTGGGACATTTGTCCAAGAAGTTACTCTTCTACAGTGACTTTGAATGGCCCTAGGAATGACTTGGGCCTCAGATTTACACTCAGCATGGGGGAGACAAATTGGCACTTAGGTTCTTGACAGGAGAGGGTTCAGTGAAGGATGATGGGCTTGTTGATTGGAGAGTTTTTATTAGCTGAGGTGATAATAATGATAATAATAATAGGAAAAAGTTAAACCACTTTCTTAATCACATGTGCTTTTCCCTGGAACAAATCCTTGGGAGTGGTTGCAAGACAGCATGGTTTAGAACACATTGCATCTTCTCCATTTACTAAACTGGTCCTGTCTGAGTACAGAAATGTACTGGCAAGAGCATTCTGTGGCCCACCCTTGCTGATTTGAAATTATTCTCTTACAGGAAATATGTGTCAACTTTTTTCTTAGGGGAGAATGACAATATTGTCATTCTTCTGTCTCCTCAGGAAACTGGCAGGTATCTTTTGAGGAAAGCAGCTGTGGCAGGTTAGGGTGTAAGTGCCCTTAACTGACCACTCTTCATTGTGTGGGATGGATGTGCTGAGGGCAATGAGCTGGAGCAGCAAGGCCTGGGGTGTCTGCTCAGTCCTGCTGAGTCCTCCACATGCTGGTGGCTTGGGCAGAGGGGCAAGGAAGCTCAGCAAGAGTTCCCTGCTGCAAACAGCTGCAGCGGGACAAGGCAAGGATGGCTGTCACAGCCCTGAGCTCCTTTCTGTTTAGAGCCATCTTGCACTGCAAAAGCTGGAGACACTCAAAAGAAATTTAAATGCCTCCTTGAGTTACAATCCAATTTTTCTTCTGTAGTGTGTCATACAAGTGTTGCAAGGCTTTTTTCCTTCCTATCCAGGCAAGGGGCATGGAGCTGCAGCCTCAGGGTTTTTTCCTGTCTTATTCCCCCAAGTTTCCCCTTTTTGGGAACACAGTGTGAGAAGGGGCTGGGTTTCCCCTGAGATCTCACCCTAGTAGGGAATTGGGATCATCCATGAAGCACATCAGGTCTCAGAAACTCCTAGGAGCAGTTATGAGTCCTGTGGTTCTGACAGAGCTTATGAGACTAATGTGTAACTTGCAGCAAACAAGGAATTCCTTAGAATGTGAAACATATGGAAATAAGTATGTGGGTTTTGTTCAACATGGTGTGAAAACAACTGGGTTTGATCACTTTGAAAATCTAGGAGTAAATGGAATTTACTGAGTATGCTTTTAAAATAAAAACTTAATCATGCACAAGTTTAGACACTTTGAGATGAGTGTGTGTTGAGCTAATAAAAGTTGATGTCAACATTTTAGAGTATGCTTGGAAACAAAAAAGAACTAGTGCTTGATCAAGCAGCAGTCACAAAAACAATCTTCTCTTCATGATAAAAAGAAAAACTCTGTGTGTGATTCTGCAAATATGTCAGATTATTTTGAACAGGCTAGTAAGTGCTAGTAAATTATTATTTTTTGTTGTTGTCAAATCACTTTACTTTTTAGCATTTGACTTCAAAAAATCCCCAACCTTTGTATGTGTTGTCTTTATGTACATCAGTCATAATTTTGCTGACAATTCTTGACATGCACTCTGCATTGCTCTGCTAACAAGAGAAAAGACCAGCCATTACATTTATGTTTCTTTGTTTTTCAACAAAGTCACATATCAGGAATAATGCTAGGGATATGCTAATAAACAATACATAGTGGCAGTCATCAGGGAGTAAGAAATATTTTCTAACTAGTTCTAAAGGGAAACAATGTTTTAAAAAAGGGAGAGCGATTGTTATTTATGCAATATTGTTGTTCTATATGTCAGCATCAAAAAGAATCTTGTAAAGAGCTTAGCATAATAAATCGTTGATTGTGACTGTCATTATTTAGAGGTCTTTGCTAGATCTAGATGTAGTGCAGTAAGGTTAAATTTACCAACATATAATAAGAAATACTTAGACTGAATCTGATTTTCTACCAATGACACCAGAATTGTCAGAAGAATTAAAAAAGAGAAAAAATATTTTATCTTTAAAAACAGCTGGCTTTACAACTCACAACAGTAACACTAAGTCAAAGTGGATTTGGTTTCTTGGTGTCCATTGATTTTTTGTTGTCTACATAATGATTTAACTTGGTTAAATTTTGAAAAACTAAGGTTAATTTAAATTAAAAACAGCAAAAAGCCTTGTGATTGTTTCTGCCTTGAAAAGAGGCAGCACATTTTATTGTCATCAAGAAAATTAAAATATCCCCTTTGAATGTGAAGCAATGGGAGATTTGTAAAGAGGAGCCCACAGGAACACTTAATTTCAGAGTTGACTTTGATTAGTCACTAATTTTTCAGTTAACTTGGTAAGACAAAACAATATATGTTTGAAAAGTCTTTATATTCCTGCCTACAGGCTTGAAGTAGAAAGATACTTAATAGATGGGTACTTTGTCTGGGACCAGGCATCTAAATTTAGATGCTGACAAAAATTCCAGCAAGTCTTTATTACTGTTTGGAGTCAGGTAAAAAAAGCCAACACCTTCTAAAAATTATAATTGATAATACCAGCTGTATAAAACTCTTCACAAGTTAAATATGTACAAGAGAGGCTGTATTTTTGATGCATGTTATCCAGTGAACCCTATTTCTTCTCCAACTAATATATGGGAAATCTGCAATTTAACATATCTGCAGCAGTTTCTTGTGACTTTACATTCTCTAAAAAATATGTGTTTTTCTGTGTTTTTTTCTTCTTTTTGCTGATGTAGGCAAGGTGCCTGTGGCTGTACAGAAAGATCTGTGTCTCTTGAGTTACTGCCTTGATGTGGCAGTTCAGGGCTTACCTTGACTTTATTGCATCTTCAAAACAAGAATTGAGCTCTTCAGGACTGTTACCTTACGACTTGAGTCCTTGATACTACAATTATGCAGTTGAATAATGTTATGAATCTGGCTTATCTAATTAGATGCCTGGATAACTGCAGCTTTTAAGTCTTATGAAGGAAAAAAATAACCTAACTTTGAATACACTCTTAGTTTTCACTTTTAAAACAATGCTTTCCAATATCAACTCTCTGGCCAATTCAGATCAAGAAAAATAATAAGAGAACATGCAGATAAATTTTTAGGATATTGAAATGTCTTGGACAAGTTCTATACCTTGTAGAAAAGTGAAAGAGCAGATCTTTTTTGAAAAGACATGAAGACAGAAATGAAAAATGTGTTCTGTGGACCAAATTGAGCAGAGTAATGCATTTCCTGGTTTAAAATGAAATTTGAGCTGTATACACCATGATTTTTAAGTCAAGCCCAATCTAATGTGGCCAGAAGGCATGCTCTCTGGCTAGTTTCCAGTCAGTCTTCCCAGTTTTAGTATGGGCTTGCCAATAGATATTATTGAAACAAATGCCCTGATACAGGAACTTTTTGCCCAGACTAGCTGGGGGGTTTTCCTCCTTGAACAATGGCAGCCTGATGGACCATTTAAAACGTGTGGTGCTGAGAAGATTCTGCAGCTCTACTGAAAATGAGAGAAGAATAATTCTCATTTCAATGTTCTTTTTCTGGCTTCTCCTTTGTTCTGTAGTGGATATAATCCATTGGTGTAAAATGAAGGATCCACATGGATTTCAGTGTTGTTTGGCTTACATCCCATATATCCTCATTCCATTTTGCCTTCCATGAGTGTGATACTGGTGTTTTAGCCATACTGATGTGTTAATGGAGTTAGGGAGTGGACAACAATCTCTACCAAGTTTCAGAAAACTCAAATGAAAGGTACTACATAACCTGCAGAATGTTATCTTTTTAATATTATTAATTAAGCCTTAATGAAAGCACTGCTGGAGAGCTTTAAATGACCACTGTGAACTTGGTATGTTAAATTATAATGAAATTATTCCAATTGTATGTTTGAGTAAATTTTATCTACCCTTGTTTCTTTAGAAGAAGACCTACCAGTGCATCAAATGTCAGATGGTTTTCTACAATGAGTGGGATATCCAAGTTCATGTTGCAAACCACATGATTGGTAAGTGAGCACTAAAACTTCTCAAAGGCAAATAGCCATTTTTCTTACTCATTATCACCATTGTCTCCAAAATTAAACAGAGTTAAGGAGAAATTAATTGTGGATCCATCAATGATTTACCTAGGCATGATTGATTTTTTTATTCATATTATTAGACTTGATAAAGCATTAGCATATTTTATGTTCTGCAAGGGCTAGTTTAGACTTCTGCAGAGAATTATATATCCACTGCCAGTCAAAACACAGGTGATTAGCAAATTAAACTTCTAATCATTTTTGCATTATTGAAAACAAACTAACAGGAATGGTTAATGAACTGGATGTTAGCTTTCCGTAGAGTTTTAGACAGGTTTTAATTTCAGAAGTTATTATGGTAATGACACTACTGTGTACTTCTCAAGCACCTCAGTACCAAAATCAAAACTGGTGAGTTTTTGTCATTAGGAAACATAAATAATTCAAATGGCCATAAAATAGTATTGTTTGTTATGTTTGAGCAGTCTGGAAAAAAATCCTGAGTGTATCTGTATACAATTAAATCCTATAAATTATTTGAAAAAGTACAGAATTGTAGTATACAGTAATGAAATACACTCTTTAAGCTTAGTACAAGCATTTAAAAAAACGTCTTTTAGGATTCCTGAATCCTGATGTTTACAAAGCTGTTACAGTTGTAAATTGGAATAAAACAAAAGCTGCTTTTTCTTTGATATTCATATTTTCTTATTATTTGCTGATTCCCCTAGGTTTACCCATAATGTTTTCAATTTGGTAACTACTCAGTAATAGCACTAAGAGTTCTATCAGCCAATTAAATTTATCAAGCACATCATTTGCTCACTAATAAGATAACATTGCCAGGATTGTCTCCTGGATTTTTTTTTTTTTAGTCTTTTTTTCCAAATTTTGCTTTTCAAAACAGAGATACATACCACTGATTTTTTTTTGCTCCTGCTTCTCTTACTCTGGTTTTCTTGCTAAAACAGCAGAAAATCTTGCAAAGCACAGACCAAAAAGTATGCTATAGAAACTGGTAATTATATATCCAACAGAAAAGAATTTGCTTGATTATTTGACTTTCCAGTTTGGTGATTATTTTTTTTCTTTCGAGGTAGCATGCAGATTTTTTCCATGAACACTTAGCATTTTGGCTGCAATGTAAAAGAAAATTATCTGCCAAAACTTAACGGCCCACTTCTGTGGGTACTTTATTTAAGTTGTTACATATTTAGAGCATAAACATTTTACATTTCTCATAAAAATGAACAAATGGAAATGACAAACTGGTTTTGTAAAGGAGACAAGCCATTTGCCTGTTAGGTTAAGCCTTAGTTTCGATATCTTGTGTTTTTGGGTAGGAGATAATTTGAGCTGCTTCAGAGTATTCAATCTGTGTCAGTAATGTAATTTAAAAGTAGGGTACTACTAACAACAGAATTCACTATTTCTGCTGTTTTATTTGAGTCCAGTGTTGGAAATGTTCTTAATGGTAGCAAATAGTGATGCTGAAACTTGACAAGGAATATGGACACCGTTTATAATAAGGGGTGATGCTGGAATTGATGATGTATTTGTTTGCTGCCCTCTTCCCAGGTGCCTCACATTTTTAGAATAGGAGCTCATTTATTTCATTAAATACTCAGATTTATTTTTCCCTCTATTTTATGGATGAGTTTTATTAAAGAGTCAGAATGGGAGGAGCAAACTGGGGAGAGAATCAGTAAAGCAGGACAAATCCATTTAGCTAACTTCAGCCTGCAGATCTGAAAAGACATATTTTCTTAAACTGAGCTATTAACTGCCTGTGTTTAATTTCTTAAAGCTGGATGAGGTTGAATGAGAAAGCAAATCTTTTAAAAAAATAGTTAATTGTTTTGTCTCTGTTCTATCTAATCATGCATGATATTACTTCATGACATAACCATAGTGACACAGATTTAAACATGCTTAATATAAAATCTTCCTAGTGAAATCAAGGAGCTTGCAAAACATGCAGGGAGATTTGCCGGTCATGCGTGTGGTAATCTGTGTTCAGTGGAAGATTCTTATCTGCACTGCCAGACTTAGCAGTGCAGCTCCTAATGATGTAGCCTCGATTAAGCAAATGCGAGGGGATTTTGTGTTGGGGTGGAGTGAAAGGAATATCAGCATTCTGGAGAGTTTTGAATGTGACCTCAGAATCGAAGCACAAGGAAAAATAATTTCTGATCTCCGATTCTGTTAGTCTTCTCACGACTAATTGGATTTTTTCCTTAGCTATCTTTCTAATTTCACTCTCCCCCCTCTCCTTTAATTTATATCATTGTTCACAAGCCTTTTTCCAAGACCATGGTCTCCCTAGAAAGAAAGGTTCAAGGGGTCACATCAAGCTGTTTTTAACCAGCCTTAGTTTATGTACATCTGTAGGTATTGTTACAGTATTTATACATAATACAGAAAACATGCACACAAATACATTTGCGTGAATATATGTAACATATACCTGTAGTTACCTTCATGCATATCAATATATCGATTGACAAATATATTAGATTAAGCACTGCAGTGAATATTGGCTTGTTGACACAGCACATTAAACAAACAAACAAACAAGATGGTTTCCTAGAGACATTGGTCCGTCCCTTTTTTAAATGTATCTGATAAAACTTTCCTTGCCATGATTTCCTAGGTGATTGGCAGAACAGGATGTAGTGTCTTTGATTCTCTGGGAAAAGGAAAGTGAGGAAGCTTCAAGAAGACACAGGGAAAGAAAGGCATTTAAATGCAAGAGAGGAGGAAGGTAATGTAGCAAGGCAGGAGTTAAAAGTTAAATGGTGTGATAATCCCTAGATCAGATGTAGGGGCAATAAATGCTTTCACAGACATCATTGCACAGTATCAGGAACTGTTACTTCCTCTCATAGTAAAATGTTTCCATTATCTGTGTTGTGGCTATTGGCGGGTGTAGTGTCTTCTTACCTGAAGGACTCCATGTTCGTAATTCAGAGAAAAGAGAAAAGGGGACACACCTAGGACGTGGGACAAATTTGAAAGTGGAAAGTCATCTGCCAAAATCCACTCAGAAATGAGTGGGAACCACTGATAGAGATAATGCTCAGCCAGCTGAGGGAAACAGTTGCTGCTTAACATCATGGTGCAGTTTGAAAGCCTGAAGAAGTTGATGGTGTCCCATCTAATCACTGTTCCCCTTGAACATGATCCCGGGACGCAAACTGAGTTCGTGTTGCTGACATCCACAGAGAGAAGTTGCATTATGGAAGGTCACTGAGGCAAAGCTATACTTATAAACCCCAGTGTGAAACTTAGGCTTTTAAATAAGGCAACTGGAATTACTTTGTTGGCTAAAATAGCTCCACCGAGGGTAGGTATTTTTAGGTTGTATGTATGTGTGTGTTTTTGTCTAATCAAATATAATCTCAACTAGACATTTAGCAGGGGAAGAGGGATTAGAGGTTATTTGAAAAGCCTCTTACTCTTCTTTGTTAGGAGAATGTATAGCATTTTTACAGATTTTATTATACATTTCAATCAATTCAACAAGAGGGATTATGCCACCTAATGGAAAATAAAATCTGCCGATGACCCAGTGAAGTGTAACCTTAAGTATCTTTGACAACAGTGCAATTTACATTATACATGTTATGTAATAGAAAGATGTCATTGGTACAGCTTTCCTTTGGTAACTACATGTTTACTACTTCTAGAACTTTCCATTTTAGAACTGTTTTGCAGACTTTAATTGAGTCTTCCCAACATCTTCATGATGAGATGTGGCAGTAAGCATTTTCCTTTGAATGGATGAGGACAAAGAGGCATGGAAGTGGAATCCTTGCTTGCATTAAGTGAGCTAAAGTTCAAGTGTTCTGACTGCCAGATCTGTCCACACATTTCCAGACACTCTGCTTCATCAAGCAGAGCCCGTGTTAGCTTAAATTACACACTGAGTCAGGCTAGGCTAGGGGACGCTAGCGGACAGAAAGCAAGGCATGGTGTGGGGTTTTTTAAATAGGTCCTGTATTTTGGCATTATTTTTGACCTAGATATAGGCATGTACTTTCATTTGGATAACTGTAAGGATGATTGCCAAATGAAGACTTGTCTGTTGGTGTGTGTATTGAAATTTGTGTGTGAAACAATTTTCAGCTTTTTGGGTGGGAAAGGAGGAAACATAAATCCAGGTTTCATATGGGCCTAGAAGGTGTTGGCATAAATGGTATTTCTTCAGTTGTCTTTCTTCTACCTTTTTTATCTTAGTAGAATACATAGCACTTTTAGCAGGTTTCTTTGAGAAAATTCTATTTCTGGCACACGGTGTCTGTAGAAAAGAAGCTTTTGAGCATTCCTTTGTTTTCATCACATAGTTTACAGCTGGCATTTGACCTGAGAGAGTATGAAAAGAGTCTGCCATTGTTTGCGTTCTGTTTGATGCACTCCGCTGCTCCTCCTATTATTTTCACTGTAGTTTTAAGTAGACATGCTAAACATTGTTTCATCTTCAACTGATTTCTTTACATCTGTTATATCTGATGCAGTTTGGTGTAAATAGACTATACAGTTGCTGCAGCAGTTACCTAGGATTTTGCACACATGCATATGCAGCATGGCTCAGAACTCAGGGAGTTCAGGAAAGGAATTACACCATATAAAATTATGGGACTCAACAGCAGTAGTGTAAATTTGTAAGTGCTCTGAGTAAAGTGCTGTTAGGCATGAGATAATGTAAAGAGATGACATTGCCAAGAACTATTTATGAAGAGCTTAATTTTTTTCACTCTGATAATTCTTGACCAATAATTACCAGCTTCTAATTATCTATTTTAGTTAGAAAGAAATTTCTATCACTATGGAGGTTGGCATTGCAACTAGCGCATAAATCCCCAAAGAGGTAAATGTGTTCCAAACAGCCACAAACAACTGTCTCATGAAACATAGTGAGCAAATTGCAAGCCGCTGGCTGTGCACAACAGAGCAGCACATTTACCATTGAGGACTGATCAGTCTGACAAAGAGAATGATAAAAGGGGAAACAGCCACAATCTTTGTAGTTTGCTGCTACTTTTGTAAAAAACAAGCCCCAGTGTCATAGCAAGAACCACTGCCCCTCTGAAGAGCTGGGGAGGAAAGGGGAAGGATTTGGTACCTTTTTGAAACCCTACTTTTGACAGTTTCTAAATATGTCATTTCTGATAAGTAAACAGACTTTTCTTTTTTTGACCTTTTCAGTATCATGTATAAAATACATTTTGTGAAGTCTGTTCTGGAGAGTTTGTCTGAGTGAAGGATGAGTGGCATTGAGCAGGGTAGCAGGTGTGAGCAGGAGGAGGAAGTGAAGGGAATGGAAAAAAAGGTACTGAGCACTAAAGTTAGAAACAAATGGGAAAACAGGATGAAGCAGTCCTGCAGCTGACGAGGAATTTTTGTTTACACCAGTCAATAAATACTTAATCAAATCCCAAATAACCATATCTATGCTGAAACAATTGCAGTTTAAAATGAAGGGTATCTAGAAAATGCAATTTAACATTTTAGCTTCTCTGCAAAAAAATTTTACAGCTGTGTTTTAAAATAACAAGTAGTATGTAACCATTAGAAGATGTAAAGAGACATTTTCGTGCAACTAATGATTTTTGATTTTTTCAGCAGCAGTGATATGTATATATGCTTGTGTGTTGTATGGATGTGCATGTTTGCATTATGCATGCATTAACTCACATTTGTTCAGCGTACATTATGGTACATGTGGACAACATCAATAATGTCAAAGACAAAGGAAATACCTCAATCAGCTTTCTGGAAATGAGCCCAAGAAAATTCTTGTATGGTTGTAATAGCATGTGGCAGTCACATATTCTATTATTTGTCTAATGCCTAAGGTCATTAAAACCCCATGATTTTCCTTTTACTTATGCAGAGCAACTAATACTTGTTGCAGCATGTTGACCTCAAGTAATAAATCTTCAGAACGCCAGTTTGATCATTCTACACTAAATCTGATATTGTAAAGTTCCTCTTACTTGAGATTTGGAGAAAAAGGATCAAAATATATACATCTACACTCTAGAGGAAGAAGGAGGTAAAGACTTCCTTTTGTTAGTCTTCCTTCACTGGTTTTTGAGTAGTAAAAAATGGAAATTGTCAATTTATAGTTGAACAGAGTGATCATACCCTCATTGCATCAGGAAATCATCTGGATGCCTGGGAATCTGCTCTTTACAGGCAGAACTGACAAGAAGTTGTATAAAAGTTAGAGGAAACTTGGTCACCTTCTCTGCAAAATGAGGAGGTGTAATTGAAATACCCAGGAAAATCAGCATTTGGAGTTAAATCTGAGAAAATGTAGGTTTATTTCATGAGGAGCTGGGTTCCAAAATAGGCAAAATCTGGGCTGTTTAATAGTAACAGGAAGCTACTCTCCTGTGGGCAATGCTGGCTTATTTGAAAAGCCCATAAAGGGTTTCTGCATGGACCATACAAAAGGGATACTTTCTCTTTAATAGCCATCTGTACAGGAGAGATGAGAAGTGGGCCAGGTCATCTCTCCTCAGCTGTCATGATATTAACGTAGGTAATGGAGCAAGCTCTGCGTTCTGCTGGGTGTTGTTTTTCATAGATGTTCATCGATTTACACAGATAATTCTATTTATTTCTTAGAGTTGGTCCAAGCAAACCAGGCAGAATAACAAACACCAAAGCATTTCAAATGACTTTATCTTTGTTGTTTTGTAATGTAACTTTTGTCTAAAAAATGGTGTCACACCTACTGTGCAGATGGCTGCATGATTTGTAAACCAGCCAAAACATTTAAACAAATGTGTGATCTGGGGATAGATTAAATAAAGGATAAAATGGAGTGTGGACCACAAATTCTAATAATCAGATGATTTTAAGTTGTGTGTGGTGTGGAGCGATGGTAGCGGTGATAGCAGGGAACGCTTGCCAATGACAGCAAGGTGCCTTACAGATCTCAGGATGGAGCCTGTGGCCTAGTAGGCCTCAGTTTGAGAGCTGCACATTTGCTGTACAGCTGGCAGCTCTGTATGGGGACATCAGATAAAACTTATGTAAAATGAAGTGTTATTGCTTAGTATGAAATTGCGTGGGGAGGGAATTTGCAGACAGTAACTGAAAGCAGGATTCATGGTACCAATGAAGCAGACTGTAAATATGAAGAGGCTTTAATTATCTGCGCAATTTAACAAAAAATTCCGGGTGTATTCGGAAGCAGCAAAGGCAGCTGTACACACGTTCCAGCAGCACTGTTCACTGGGCTGCAGGTTCTGTGTGCCACCCATTGGGGCTATAGGTGCCCCATCCCTGCCACCCCCTGTCCCCAGGTGCTGGCTTTCCCCGCTGAGCGGCTCTGCTTGGAGCTGGCACTTCCTTCCAGGGCTTTGAAGCAGAAACAGCTCCTTGCTTTTTGAAACAGCTTTCAAAAAAGGCTCTCCAGGCTTTTAAAATCACAAATGGTTAATCCAGGACACAGTCTGCAAACAATCATTAATTGTTTGTGGTTTTGGGTTTTTTTGGGGGGGTAGGTAAGAGGCAGGGGAGGAATGGGGGGCTTTAAACCTTGGACTTAAAAATTTTAAGAAAATAAAATGCAATTGTTGTATTATTAGTAATACTCATAGCAATATTAATAATAATACTAAAAGGAGCATCTGACAAATGTCTGCAATTCAGGATGGAGTGCATTCCATTTCAAGGAAATGAGGCAAAGTGCTTGGAAGCTTTAGATTTTCCTGCAAAAGTGCCTGTGGCATGAATAGCACTCGATGAACGGGATGCTATGGAAAAGCAGTGCCAGACAGTGTGAAAGTTGTTCCCTACCCTCCACCTGCTGTATGATTCTCCTCCGAGCCATGGCAGTGATACACCGTGCGTGTCAATACTTATGCACCACAGGCTGAATTAATGGCAGGGTGTCAGCCTTCCTTTTGTTCTCTGCTGACCATTTGCGCTGCAGGCTTTCTCGGGAGCTGTAGCGCGTTCCTTTGGCTGTGTTTGGCTGTCAGCTCCGAGGGCAGCCTCGCCATCGCCTTTCCAAACCTCCCCTGTTCCGAAGAGGGGAGCCTCCGATTCTTTCGGAGAGCTCGTCCCAAGGCTTCTCCCTGCGATGTAAACGCGGGAAGCGCAACAAAAGAAGCCAGTATGGAGAGTGGGTGTCGAGCTTGAGCTGCTCATATTGTTGCATTTGGTGAGCTGACGGGGTTTCGTAGGTCACCTTTAGAATTATGCCTATGACAGCAGTAGCTACCTGCCAAGATTGCAAGGTATCTCACGGCTCTCAGGATGGAGCCTGTGGCCTGGTAGGCCGCCGTTGGAGGGGCACACATTTGCTGTACAGCTGGCAGCACTGTATGGGGCAGCAGTGTGGGCTGTTAGGGAGCTGGAAAGGAGACAAGCATGAAATTTCCTCTAACCCCAACTCTGTTTTTCTGTACTGTTGGCTGCTTCTCAGTTCCTTGACAAAAAAACCAATCAGGCACCCTTTAATCCGCCTGTGATTACCAGTGGTATAAAAAGAGAAGCATAATGAGGAAAAATGCCTCGTTTTGTTGCCTTCAAAAGCCAACAAATTGGAGTTAACTTGACAGGAAGTGGCTTAATAATTAGATTATTTATTTATTCCTGACACATATCCCCCTGTTACTAGTCTCAGGAGATCCTGTAGATGGTACGATTTTCAAGCTGCCATTACTTCGCTGTCTTCTGTGAACAAAGAAGCTACTGTCTATCAGTCAATTAAATGCACTCTTTAAGCAGAGGCTGAGAAGTCCTCAATGGATAGAGCCCTGGGACACTGTGGCTGATGATTCCTTTCTCTGTACTGTACATCACACTCTCAACTACAGTCCCCACAGAGATGGAATAAAGTCATGCATTAAAATATCACTTGTTGATTTGTTTGCTAATGAAGAGCCATTGAAATGTTTGTGTGTTTCTGTGGCAAAATTGTTGATAAAAGGACTACTAGCTTGCATATCTTACTTTGTCTTCAGGAAGCGCTTATTTAACACTTACTAAAATTAAAGTCAACAAATTAAGGAAAAAACAGAGAGATGGATAATATTGGTTTACTTGCAATTCACATCAATGTAAATAACACTGAGGACAGCAAGAAGAGAGAAAGGGGAATAGTAGTGCTTCAACCATGTCTGTTATAATTTTCTTCATTAGTAAGAATAAGAATCCCTGATCTTTTTTTTTTTTTTCTAGTAGTGAGCACCTATTCCAAATAACAAAAATGCTAAAATACCCATTTTAAAATTAACCTGGACATGTAAGAAAAGGGGGAGGGCTTGGGGGTGTGGTTTTTTTTAATGAAAAATATTATTTTTTTTCTGTTCTTTGCATATCTTTATATATGCCAAGTTAGCAAAATCTTCCATTACTTAGGGATTTTCTGTTGCAGCAAGTTAGCTTAGCTGAGAAAAGTACAACCATGCCAAGACAGTTACTAATGCTGGTTAAGGGTGCATGCTTAATGCAAAACCACCAAAGTTATTTGAAGCTGGGGCTTAATAATACCCCCTGTCATCCTACCCACCTACCCCCATCTACCCACGAGGCTTCTTAATGGGATTTCAAATTTCTGCCCTTCCACCACTCTTCTTCCACCTACCAAGAGTTCAGGTCAACAAAGTGGATGGAGATGGACTGCATTTTATGCTGGGCTGGAGAGAGGGAAATTGGTTTTGGTTTTGTGTTTTTTTGGTTTTTTTAACAGAAGTTGTTATATATGTATATTTGTCTTCACACTGAAAATCATTAATTGGCAACCTCCATCTAAAGTTGATGCAGGTCTTATGCTGCTTGTCTTAAAGAGCTATATTTGCTCTTAAGAAGTACAGATAGTGCTGTAGCAGCTCTCCAGAACTCGCTCTGTTCTGAATTTAGCATCTCTGTGACCATTTGCACCTACATATAGAACCTATAAGTGCTATTATACACACGCACACACACATATATGTGTATATATATATTTTGTATATAGATACTCACTGTTTCTAAGATTATTGTTTTCAATGAATTTAACAACAGTCTATAGGGAATTAATTCAAATCAGAATCAATTGCAGTGTTACTTATTCCTATCCTGTTATTCCAACTCATTTTATTAGAAAAAGCTTAGATACTCAGAGGTGTTCTATAATAGAAAATGAATTTGAAACCCATTCATTAATTGGTGATTAATACATTTCAGGATTAGTTTAAGCAAGGCCCTACCTCCTGCCCAGTCAAGTATGGTCTGGTTAATATCCAATTATCTGCACCTTCTTACTTATTATGTCTTAATATTTCAGATATGATAACCAGAAACTTGAGAGTAATGCTAATGAGGAGCATAGAACAGGAATTAACTGGTGACACTCTCAATGATCCTTCCGGAGGAAAGTAACTCCTTCAATCTCCTCAGCACAGTGGCTGAGCTACCACCTCCCTTTCCATAAGCACTGCTTTCAATTCAGCTGTTATGGGAGCTTAGAATTACATTTGTTCTAAAATTCTTCTTTTTGCATGCTTCATAGACCATCTATGGTCAAAAGATACTCTGCACAGCCTTTTTCACTTGTAGAGTTACTTTCTTTAAATGGAGCTGGTAGAAAATCAGCAGTAAAGTAAAATGGTGATACCTACTTTAAAGAAAAGCTGTTCTGCAATTGAATGCACCGTCTTCTATACATGCGTGTATGCACATGTGTATTTAAGCTAAATTGGATATCATGTCCTTCAGCTTGTAAGACTGGTGCTTCAGCAGCCAGCAAACTAGATATGCACATCTATGAAATACAAAAATTAAAATCCCTTATTTCATAAATGTGAAACATAAATATTGACAAATTAAAATTTTTCATGCATAAAAATTGTCAGGCCCTTAGCATTCAATCTCAGAATTCTAGACTGTGCAGAAATTATTATATACCCTTCTAGAGAAACAGGCAAATGAAACCGCTGCACCAATGTATGTCAGTGGGGCAGAAATGAGTAATTCTGTCATGTGGCTTGAAACCAATATAGCTATAGAGATCATTTCAAAATGTATGGAAGGAAAGGAAGAAGAAATGTTCCTTTTTGTAAATTTTCTTTTTCTTAACTAAGCTGCTCTTTGAATACATTGTGCAGCTCAGGGCATTACAAGAAGCCCCAGAGGAAATGAAGCAGTGGGCAGAATGAAGGCGACCCGCTCAAAGGTGCAAAGCTACATTACAAATGATTTTTATTACATGAATATAATCTGATAGTTATGGTACTTATCCAAGAGACTTTACAGAATATGCTATTCACGGTGTGTTGGACAAAGCTTAGTTCAAAACACTGCCTCATTCACTGTGTTTATGATGAAAGGTACCAGCCTCATGTTTAGATTAGACTGGATGATAAAAGGAATAATGTATTTGTGTAATCAAAGGCAATCATAAAGCACATGTGCCATGGTCAAAGTCAAGGATATGCCTATAACATCCTGTTTTGGCTTTCTTTTTCCAGTGCCTAACTACACAATTCAAATTTTCTCTCACACAGCACTTTATTAGTGTTGAAATTCTGAACCTCAGCAGTATATTCTTAATATTTAGCTGTTTGGCTAGGCACCCTTTTTCCCTACCCTCTCACAGGCAACCTTCACAATGAACCCACTGTGCTTTCTGGCTTCATTGCTTTTCATTGCACACCTATGTGAGTGCCAAGACATTGGATAACAGTGCAAAAAAAATCCTCTACCCCCAAGTCCCCCAGATGAGACTCCTGCAGAGCACTGTGTAATTTATTGAGCAGTTTGGGAAATGTTGATGTTTACTGCCTTGTTCATTAGACATTCATAGGCAATGCAGTCCTCCATTTCCTTCAAAGTTTGGTTAAAAAGCCTAACCCAAATATCACTTAGTGCAAAGTGTGATTTGCAAACTGTCATAACATGATCAAATCAAAACCAATTTCCACCAGAGCAGTTAAATACTCATCTCTTCAGATGAGTGACATTTCCCTGCCAAATTTGAACTTTTAACCCACACTGCTCCTTGTGTGCTGTTACTCTTCAAGTCAGACTTAAAAGGGATGTTATTCTTAAAATCTTTTGATAAAAATATAGCTGAGCTTAAAAAAAGAAGACTGAAATGAAAACAATAGAAAAATAAAAATAAATAAGTGAAAAATTAAATAAATAGGCTTGGGCAGAGAGCTAGTCTAGAAAACTTAATCTTAGGGATACTTCTTAATAATGGAAAAAAAATCTCTACTTTTACCTGCCTCTGCATTTGCACTAGTGATGGACTATGCCTAGCAGTACAGACCAGAATTGTACCGCCAGGAAAAATCCTTCATGGTGGTGCATGGGAATAAATTAGGTGACAGAAAATAGGACTCTAATTTCTATGATATGTCACCTAGGTTATTGTATTTTACATCAACTGCCGCTTTTATGCTGCATGTGCATCTCTTTCAAGCCTTGTGATGGGTCCTCCAGGCCAGTCTTTCTGTGGGCTGGTAATTTTCTTTGTCTCCTTCAAGCTAAAGCTTCAGGAGAAGGTTTCTTCTCTGACAAGAGAAACATGCTCAACACAATTCAGCTGCCCTTTTTTACTTAAACTTATCCTTCTCATTCATCTCCTTAAAAAGGAGATTTGGAAGGTTCTTTGACTCTAAATTCTCCTGTGCCATTATGTCTCACAAATGCAGTTAACTTTTCAGATAATTACGTGGTCCCTTTCTCTCCTTTTGCTTTATGGCATTCTCCTTTCATGTTTGGAGGGGAATTCCTCTTTCTTCCAAGTATGGTTTTCACATCTTTGCTTGACAGGCTACACAGACAATCTTCATTTCAGTGTGTCAAAATGGGAGTCAAAATGGGTTCAAGTCTGTGGTGGTTACAGCATTCCCAATGACTTCTTTGCTAGCTAGAACAAGTCACTGAAATGTGGAATGGAGACAGTACTTAGCCACAGAGATTTTTTTCAAGACAAATTAGTTAATGTACATTCAGAAGGAAAAGTACTGTAATGCTGTAAATAGCAAGCCATTAAATCATTTGTGTTTTTTATTATCTCTTGGCTAATGGGGAATTCTGCTGCTTGCCTTATAGCTCCCAAATTTGGTTCATATTTCCTATCCATTTCAGAATGCAATTTAAAGAAAAATTGTTCCTCCTCTTTTACTGTATCATCACTCATAGATGCTGTCCAGCTGATATCTGGTCTTGACATCACCTGCTCCACACAATAGAAATTGTCCTTCATTTCTTCTCCAGTCAGAACCAGTTAGCAGGAAGAGAGTTAACAGAAATTATGATGTTAAGTCAGTAACATTGTCTTACTCCTATTCAAAATTTTTCCCTTGTCACTGCAATTCTGAAAGTTGCTTCAAAGTCCATCTAGTCTGCAGGTCCTGTACCTTGCACAGATCTCTTTCTCAATTCCTGTATATTTTCCTATCAGATAAAAACTATTCTTTTCTCCCTTACCTAAACCAGTTGAATTTCTTTGTCTTCCTTGGCTGTCGTTAATTTGCAACCAGCTATAGCTGTGCTTTTGTAACGAGTTTTGTAACGAGGGTTCACACTATAAAATGTATTGTCAGTCTTTAGCGTCAATCTCTTATTGTGGCGTTCAGCTAAGTCTTGTAAAAATGAGACACTTGTGCACCTTCAGGAGAGTTTTAATTTTTCAGTATTCTCTGCTGAAATTACTTTTTTTTTTCATCTATAGTTGTGATTCAGTATCAGCTATAGCTGGCACCACAGATCCTGTAGCTTTAAATAGTGTGCCTTAATATTGCCCCCTTTGTATGCTGTATTATAATGAAGCAACATCACTAAATTGCAGTGAAGGGTGATTGTTGCACGGGGATGACTACTACACCTTGGGGTCTATTTGCACCAGATTATTTCTTTATCGTTGTTATTACAACCCATCTTCTTTACTCTCTTGATACCAAACTTGCTGTTGGACATCCATGTAGCACAGGAGATCTTTAAAAATATTTTGGACATCAATTTGTCTCTTAGGTACACACCAATGACTGTTCAATTCCAGGCTCTGGTATCCTGTGTGGCTTTGCAATACTTTAAGTGATGGCAGCTTGGTCTGTTCACATGACTTGCAGTGTTCTTCATGATTTGCTCTTAAAAAAAAAAAAAATTAGTTTGTTGCTGATAGAAGTGACAGACATTTCTTGCTAACCCATTTCAGACAGGAGCAATACTAGATTTATAACAAGTGGAACATGCTTTTTACCTTCCTGCTATTCCCCATACATTTTACAACACAGAAGAGTGTAAGAATCATTTTGCTAGAGCTGTTTCCTTTCCTTTTGGCACTGTGTTCAGATTCAAAGAAAGAATTACAGCAGTGATGTCAGTTTATCATCCAGTGCCATGACCACAAGGAACCTTCTGCAAAATTCATTTTACTCAAGTAAGAAAAATTATTATTATTGTGATCATACAGATATTTTAATAAAGAATTTATTTTCAAAAATCTTTCCAACCTACAGGGACAATATCTTAATAGTAGTTTCAACAAGGTAAGAGTGCAGATTTCTGCCGTAGTTGTACAAGAAGGAGCCTTCATCCATGCAGGCAAGTTTTTGATTTGTCAGATGATAAAGTGTAGGATATTAATTTGTTTTGTATATGTGGAGGTGAAGAAATTGTCTTGTGTTCTACAGCCACAGGGCAGCTCAGGAGACCACCGCTGACACACTTACTGGAGGTACAAAGAACCATTGTCTACTCCCATATGCCCTCATTGCCTGATCACTTTTGACACACTGGATGGAAATGTTCTTGTCACCCCTCCCACTACAGCCTGGGGATTCCACATCCCTACTGGTGCTCTCCTAAGGGGTGGATGTAGAATCTACAGCTCTTTGCATGGCTTGCACAGTATCAGGGCTCCCAGGTGTGCTGGCCTGTGGCTCTCCTGTCTGCATTCTTTGGTGTTGTCCTTGCCAGGACTGTTTGACCAAAAACAAACGTGTCCCAAAGCATGAGTTTCACAAGGTCCACAGATTCTCTTCTGTACCTGTATCTGTGCCTGTCACACTCAGGAAAAGTTTTAAATGGACTTGCATGGCACCACAGTACATCTGGAATTGTAGTGAAAAGGTCTCATCCTGAAAACATGCAACTATACATACAATTTTATTAAAGCTTCATTTTATATAGGAATAAGGCTGTATATGTTCTCAAGTCCTTGTAAGATTGGAGCCTAAATTGCCATTCCGGGTGGTACTTTAACAACATGTTCTAAATGTGGAAAAAAATATGTGTCTTCTGTAATGAAGTCATCATCCCATTAAAACATCTTTTTTCCCTCGGTGATACCAAACACGAATTTTGAGCTGTAATTTGGACTTTTTCCATCCTTATGAAGATAGCCTCTTTTTTTCATTGCAAGGCAGCTTTTTTGTTTTTTCAGTTTCTTCTTTAGCTTAATACTGTAGCTGGGTAGCATTCCAATTTAAATCAGAAATTAGATCTGACACACCTTGTATTGAACTATCAATTCTTTTAAAACTGACGCCAGTTCCACACTATTTGGTCGTACAAACTTCCGATTATGGGCCAGAGAGCATTGATTTTTAGCTGTCATTTCTAGCACACACACTGTAGAACTGAAATTTAAACCTTAATCCACTCTATAATACAATTAATTTTTAATGTGCAGTAATACTAATTGAAATAGCCTGAATTTAGTAAGTCACCACAAGACATTTTCAAAAGCAGGAGTCTCCACTGAGAGCTGGAAGGACAGATAATCATTGTTACAGTGTTTACAGAATTAATGCACACTCTGCAGGCAATTCCATGCCAAGAGATTTTTTCCTTGTTAGTTTATATTAATACAGTTCATTGTGGATGTAAATCTTTTTTCTGTGATTCCTACCTAAATGAATCTATTGTTGTGAACCAAGTTATTTTGATTGTTTTAATGGAAATGTTTATTTTTGCAGAACATTTTTGGTCTTACATCTCTTTTTTATACACAGTCCTCACTGTATTATGTAATTATCAAATACATTGTGATGTTCAGAGAAGCTAATTCCATTTTCTACCTATAAAATGGTCAGCCATGCAGTTTCTATGTATGATAAACCAAAGCTGCATGTTCTGTACCTGACTTTTTTCCCTCAGGTTTGCCTTTCATATAAGCAATATATCTTGTGCCATCCTGATTTCACTGCATCACTTTTAATTTTCAGATGTGATCTCTTCAGATGTTTTACTGGGGAGGATGGAGAGAGGATTTAACTGCAGAGGAAAGATCTTACACAATTAACCAAGGAGGGATTTAATCATTTGTATAAGAGCAAGATGCCATTTACCTGATAAGAAGTATTTCTTAGAATGCTTCAGTTCTTCTGCTGAATGGGCTTGTACAGTGTTCAAAGTGAACACCAATGCTAAGTGAAAATAAATGTCATGTGCTTTACATCATCCTTTCATGGCTTGCACATTACAGTATTTAATAGGCCAATAGTGCTGTTAAATATTTAGCAAATATTCCCTCAAAACCTTGCCATATATTCGATTTTGAGACATTTTACAGCACATAAGTAAAAATTATCCTTTAGTTCTTGAAATGGTCAAAACATGGCATATTTCCTAAAGGAAGTGCAGGACAACATGGCATAAATACATTCAACAGATTTCACACCAACAGAGCATAAGCATTGATTCCCATTTTTTAGATTAAGGATCCAAACTGACTCCCATTTTAGTGGGAGAAACTGCAGACAGCTGCACTAAGTTTATTTGCATGGTATTAAAACAGCATTATAATGTTTAGTAAAAACCCTGTGACTCACAGGGTGGTGTTTTAAAGGCAGCCTTACCAGTACATAGTTTTTAACAATTAATATTTTCTGAGTTGTGGGTGAGAGAAAAGCAGAGATCAAGTTGTTGCCCTCTACTGAGGGTAACAGTTCATCACTAGGTAGCACTTTTAGGTTCTGTAGTAGGCAAAATAGAGATTTAATAACATAGCTGCTGCATGATGTTTTTAATCAAACAATCATTAAATAAATCATTAGAAACCCTGTCTTCTTTGACAAACATCTGCAAGTTTCAGATCCTTGTTGTATGCTAATTAATCCTCAGTAAGTACTTGTATAATAATTAAATGTCTTGCACTTATAGAAGAGCCAAGCCTGTTTATACTGTTTAAGACTCTTGTTATCTTTAAAGGTATGTGAGTTCCACATGTGTTGCAACGGGTATTCATCTGTTTCTTGGGATAACTCCCAGATATTTGCCCCTGTCCGTGTGTAAGAGGAAGCTACAAAGGTTGGGCAAGCCTGTTTGGCTGTTAAATCAGTGTGTTTGCTGCTGCTGCTGCCCAGCTGCACATGTTCCTGCCCCATGCAGAGGCAGCACAGTGCTTCTGCTGCTTGCACTGACAGGTAAGGGACAGCTTTGCATGCGCTCAGCTGCCTGGATTGAGGCTCCCACTGCTCTGCTTCCCCAGGATATCTCCAGTCCTTCCGTTCCTTACTTAGTCTCTGAGCTTTGTGCATGTATTTGGGCCCACTGAAGAACTATATTTTTACATGTTCCTGTAAAAAATAAAGGCTTATATTGGTGGGTATGAGGCATATTTAGTGTGACACATAGTTTAACTCCTGAAGGTGAAAAGCAGTGTTCTTCTGCAAAGGTTATTTTCTATGTGAATGAATAGAAATATTTTTATAATCTTCATTTTGTATCAACCACCTTTTTTTTTAATATTGTAAACTATTACTCACTTTGGAAGACATACCAGTGTAGCCTGTTTGAAAATTATTAAATTATTTGAGTCTTCTTTAAAACATTGGATTTTTCTTGAGAAATCATGTTCATATGCATGGCATATTTTTTAAGTGTTCAAAAAATTAAGGTGTTAATTGCATGCCTGTGTGTGAATATATATGGAAAGGTCTATATAGTTATATAGGGTAGACATACTTAATATGCATAGCCTGATGTATCTTGACCTCAGGTTACAAGAGTAGAAAATCCCATTTTCCAGCTTGTTTCAAATGTAGTAAAAATGCTGCTTCAGTTGCTTTATGCTACTCACATTGGGAAAGGTGCTTATACTGTGATAATTATCATCAAGGAATATTAATGCGTTCAGCATTTGTAACCCAAAAACTCATTATAGCTTAAGCTGTGCATCATCTGTGAAGAGAGAACTTTGCCAGAATTTGCTCTTCACAGGGGTTGCCTCCTGCTTGTGATGAAGTGGTCAGAGTATTGGAAGAGGTCACTCAGGCTATTTTTGAAAGCTCAAGTTTTGCAATTTTTGATTCACTACCTTCTGTCTAAGTAGCTTAGCATTCTTCCCCCACCCTCCAAAAAAAAATATTCCTATTTCTAATTGAATGCCTGGTGAAGTGCATAAAGCTAAAAGATTGCATCTCATTATGCATAAGAGGCTAAAGGTGTAGACATAAATATTACACATCAAGGTCATAGAGATCTCAGAGTCCATATTTCATCACCATACATGGGATTTGAACACGAACCACTGTCACTCATGCTAATGGGAACTAGTTATTCTCATCCTGTGATCTTTGATAAGAATATAGTTTCTTACTTGTGTAAAACTCTTGATGCTTTTGGTAGCAACTTCCACTTCAGTATTTATGTATTCTGGGACTACGTTTTGATTCCTTAATGCTATTTCACCATGAGAATAAGATTTATCATTTTTACACCTCTCTTGTCTTCCAAGCTCCTAAACCCACAGTTTAACAGCCTTCACATTTCTAAAATATACTTGAGCAGTCTGTTCAAAGCATTAGAGCCCAATTCTTTCCTCATTCAATTTTCAAACCAATGTCCCCCAGTTGATTGAGGTGATTTACATTGATGTTGTTGAGAGGAGATTTCAGTCCTTAGGCTTATTTTGTATTTTCATTAGTACATCTTGTTGTGAAAGTCTATATGTGCTTGCACATTACGCTACCCAAATGGTAGTAGAATGGTTAGTGAATAAGATAGCTGAAACATCTAAAAATAAATAACCCTCTGCAAGAAAGTATTTCTTTTTTGTTGACTTGTAATTGAAATCTTCCTTTCAACTAAGCAGATGAATATCATGCTTCCACCCTTGATTATGGAGACAGTAGCAGTGCCAAAATTGTGCTGCTCAGTACTGTTGTTGCTGGAATTTTTAATATGGCTTGGTTTTATTATTTTTCCTTCCCAATGCTGATACAATGCTTGTCATTTCTCAGTCTTAATATTGCCACATGTTGCATGTTGTAGTTTGCTTTATATTAAGCAGAGAAAGCTGGCTTTTCTGGACTGCTTTGTTTCTGAGGTCAGGATGTGAACCTGGCCTTGCTCCTGAGAGGACGAGAAAAATCTATTTCATAACTTTCTGCAAGCCTCAGAGAAGGCTAAGAAAACAAAACAAAACAAAACAAAAAACCCACAAAACCCACAGGCTTAGTTTAGACCTGGTGAAGAGTTAGATTCATCAAGAGGAAAGCTTGCAGCTGATCAGCTTTTCTTGTCATAAAGAGTCCCTGCTGTCAGTGCACACTTCACTGATGTAGCAAAGCTTTGGGGAGCCTTGTGAGTCTTTTCAACACCCACGTATTTGTGCAGAAATACCTGACTTGATAAAATAGAAATAACCTGCTGAAGTAAGAAATTGCTTGCCTATTAAATCACCAAAATGAAGGGCTCAAAAAAAGAGGTAAACACAGTCCTCATGAGCTGAGTATGCGTATTACAGGTTTGCCCAGTTTACTTCTGGGGCATAACTTTGGTTTGTGCAGCAGAGTGCTAATGCCTTATAATGAATGGCTGTCTTAAACCAAGGAGAGATTCTCAGTGGGTGACAACATGGATGATGGGAAATAATATGGTACCATATCTGCTATGTCAATGTAAACTTAATAATCGCTATGAATTTTGAGTAACCCTGCTTCCTTTCCAAAGAAACATTATAAAAAGATTGCTTCCAAATCCTTCTGATACTGTTCTTGAGATAGATGCCTTAGTCTTTACCTTGAAGTGCTGGAAATGAATGTACATTCTTTGCAAGAGATAAGGGTATAAACTTTCAAAGGAGTAAATTGTATTTCCATGTTTAAGTTCACCATTTGCACTTCATGTGGTGAAAGCCAGATGTGAGGAATTACTTTTAACATTATTTTTCCATCTTCTGTATCTCAGGACTTCTGAATTATTATGCTAAAATGTTCTATTACATGTAATAAAGAAATGTTAGAAAACTAGAAATAGAGCAAGATTGCCTCCATCGATTTGGCTGCACTTGGATTGCTCCAGCTACATCTTAAACCACAAAACAGATCATCTTTGTGCAACATAAAAATGTTACTGAAAAAAACAAACAATCTGCATTTGCTGATGCCATGAAAAATGAAACCATTTTCCAGTTTTAACAGTTCCTCCTTTTAGGAAGGGAATCCGAAAAGAAATTGCAGGGATTGTTCCTTATCCTGCTTACACCAACACAGTGAGCTACCAAGCAGGTGATTACAATGAATTGTGAGCAAATGCTTATGAAAAAGAAAATGAAATCAGAATTAGGGCCAGCATTTTTTTTTTTAAATATTAATGTTCACTCCATGCTTATTTAATTTTTTTTTTCAATTTTGTATCTATTTATCAAAATTCTTATTAAAGTACTGTGAAATACAGGGAGTAAGCATGGACATAGTATCTGCTTTTCAGCCAGACCCTGAAAATCCTTCCACAATTTTTAAATTCATCTGGATCCTATTTCATGCATAAGGCTTTCATTTTGTAGCATTAAAAATCTTAAAACTGTCTCAATTTTTAAAAACAATAAGCTCTCTATATTAAAAAACCCACAGCAACACACTTTTTCTTTATTAATTATTTTATACAAATCCAAAAGCTCAGAGATTTATTGTATGTATAAACTCAAAACTGAGAAGATTAGATATTATAGCATGATGTTCAAAGGAGAGCTATTGGAATGGTAGAATTCTTGGCTTGGCTCCCTCTTCAGATGTAATTGCTGCTTCATTAGGTCTTGGAAGAGCTTCCTATGGTTAAATTTAATCAAATGGTTTAGAATGGCAAGCTCGTATGCTCAAAATTCCAATACCATTCAGAATTTTTAACAAGATTTCCCTCAAACCTTTTTTAAACAAATATTGCTTAACACTAACTGTAGATTCTGAAGTAATTCATAGTAGCTCATCATAATGAATAAAGCCTGATTTAGAACAGTCTGCACAGGACTTGGATGCTAAAGGGGAGTCATCTGTTGTAGCTAAAACCTGCTTGCCAGTAGCCTCTGCAATTAAGTAGCAAGGCTCTGGTGCTCTTTTAGCTGTATTAGTGGGCAGCTCTGTGGGTTTTTTTTCTGCGTATCTTTTACTTGTGTAGCTATATTCTAATTCAGTGTGTTTTAATTAGCTTGGCTTGCTACATTAACTATTTCAGTTGATGTGGTTATCTTGAAGACTTCACATACTTGGGCAGCAGTGAACTGCAGCCTTCTAAAGCACATCCATGGGGTGGGTAGGAGAGGCTGGTATTAGAGATTAGTGAGAAACATGAAAAAATGGTTCAAAATGACATGAAAGAGGAAGACAGTGTGGGGGGTGAAAAGGAGAAATGGAGCCAGCAAACAGTATGAGTATGCAGGTCACCTTTTTCCAAAGCCAGTGGAAACACTGGAGGTTTGCAAAAGCTGTACAGGTGCAGCACATGTTTATTCCAAAATACATGATAAGAAAAATGTATT
>NC_140704.1:111152500-111155000 GCF_050655825.1 Lonchura striata | reverse complement strand
TCAGTAACATCCTGGTCTGTATCATTAACCCCTTTTTCACCCACTAACTTACAAACACATCCAGTAAGAAGCAGAGCACAGCAGCGCTTCACAGGACTTAGCTCCTTTCTATCACTTTGTGTGGCTGGCCCACTGCATTCTCAGATAGGTCAGTAGTGCAGCAGAAATATAAAATACATTGGCCCAAGACCCTGTGCCTTGAAGCTGCTGAAAACTTCAGTTTCTAAAACCACATGTGTGTGCACAGGGGTTTAGCAACGTAACAGCTTGCAAGATCAAGGACCAAAGTGGGAGAACCTCATGTGACAGCATTCATTGAGCAGTGAGTCACACTTCTGGGGTTAAAAAAAAAGGGCTTGTAACTGCATTATGAAATATCTCCTGTGAGCTTACAAAATGGGGTAAAGGATAGTAGAGCACTGAATGCAAAAAGATTAAAAAAAAAAAAAACAAAACCAAAAAAAACCCAAACCAAAAACCCCAACAAAGTTTCAAAGGGATGTTGGGATTTTTTTTTTTATTCTTAAAAAATAAATTGTGAGGACAGGAAAATGAGACCTGTTTAACTTATGGAAAAAAGTCTGAATGGTTATTTAAGAGAGATGGATTATATTCCTAAAAGGAAATAGGTTTGATGCCAGTCAGCTTTTTGAAGTAGCAAGTAATTTGAAAACAAAGGCTGCGTGATTGAGGTTGTGACTGGACTACAGCAGACAAACAGTTTAGGAAAGAATATTTTTTATAAAAAAGGGCGGATGGAATATGGAGCTTTCTGCCAAAGTCAGCAGTGGAAATAAGCAGAGGGAGTTGGACACATTTTTGGAAAAGAAGGGAGTACTGGGGTACCGCCACAAGCTATGCTATGGGAGCCAAGGTTAGGAAATGTAGTTCAATTTGTGCATGCTCTGTTTATGGTAGAAATATAGAGCCTTCATAAGTTTTTCACCTGGCCCTTTATTTTTCCATATATGCCAGCATACTCTCGCTGCTGTGTATTAATAAAATATTTTTTTAAAAAATCTTGCTTCTTTTTAGACAATAGTGTGCAGCAGCATCTGTGAGAGCAAGGTAAAACATAATGTACGTTTCAGTTACTATTGTGTAGTGTTTAGAAAAATCGTTAGCTGTATGACATTGATGGCTAGAATTAATTTTTTTATACATTAAGGTGTAACAGCTTGAGAGTAAATGCCATAAAAAAAACACTGTTGCAAGAATGCCAGTGTTGTTCTTCCTTCATTTTCACATTAGGTTTAATTATTTGCTGGATTTTAATATTTGTTGGTCATTCTTAACATCATTGAATTAACACCAAACCCTATTTTGGTAAAAAGCCTTATGGTGCCCCACTTTATTATAATAGTGCAATACAGATTAAAATTGCATCTGTTAAGATTACATTGTGTGTTTGGATTATGGGAGGCAGAAGCACAATAATCTCTGCTGAATATAACTATTGAAGCCAATAACCTGTAACCAATCACATAGTTCTTCTGTTGAAAAATGTGAGCTAGAAAGGATTACATCTTGGAAAAGATCATAAATCTGTCACCACTAATGTAATCTTTACAGGAGCTTTGTAACCAGTTAGCGACTAAAAGAGATCATTACTTCTTTTGCTATAATTACAATCATAACGCATATTTGATATTTTATAACTTTCTTTGTTCAGCAGCAAATGCATTATAAAGTGTACAGCATTAATAAATAGAGGCATAATGAATGTGACTAATTGATTTTGGCAGTCAAAGACTGGCATACTTTTTATACAATAGGGAATCCATTCAAAGAAGCTTAACTGCTATTGAGTGTGAGCCTTCAATGTAATAATGGGACCTAATTTGGATTCTGTTGTATGAGGTGAGTAAAGAAGTACAAGTTAATACTATATACAGCAGTGTAGTTTGGTGTGTAATATACACTTGCATGAAGTGATTCCTCTTTTCACTGCGATAAAACACTATATCCCAGCTCACACATGTGATGCAATATTTTACTAAGCACTCCTATCTGTCTATGTGTCAGAAACAGTGAATGGAGAAACTCTGCATCTTGTATGGAAGAGGGCATATTTAAAACACTCCTTTATTTTTTTATTCTGACTGGGTACTACTTTTTGTCCTCATCTCTTTAGTACTGAGCTCAGATTTTCCCTGCCTGTGAAATCCATAGACAGCAATGAAAGTGCTGGGAGACAGCACAAAAAGATTAAATTGTATACCCAAGTGCAACAGCATAGCCTTTTAGCAGGTGTTTAGTGAAAAATTAATTCCTTGAAATTCCAAGGGAGAAGCCTGAGGGTTTATGAATAGTATGACCAGTCTTACAATCAAGACTTTGGATGGATATAAAAACCGATTTTGTATTCTTTACAAAATCTCTGTAAAAAATATATATAATGAGAAAGCTACATAATTGTGGACTCAATGGTTACAAATCCAGTGGAACCTTGCACCTCCATAAGTCCTATCATTACTCATGTCCTATGTTTGTAGGTTCA